>NC_083111.1:47541504-47773298 GCF_949774975.1 Lagenorhynchus albirostris
GGGAGTTGACCATGACAACAATATGTTACAGTAGTTCATAATCTCACTGAATCTTAGATATGGAAAGAATCTTAATGGCTTTATAATTTTACTTCCCACCAAAGGCATCCATGACAGGTAATTATCAGACTTTTAAAATGAATGGGAATTCATATTCTTCCAAGGCAGTGTATTCTATTTGATTATTTATTCTATTTATTATTTTAAATTCTTTGTGACAAGCTAAAATATGCCTTTGTGTAATTTCTAGTCACTAGTCGTAATTCCCCTCTCTTGAATCACACATGAAAAGACCTTGAGATATATGAAACTATCGATCATGGCTTGTCTCTTCTAAGTATCTTCTTCCCCACCTTCCAGACCTCTCACCACCTCTTATCCACGGATAGAAGGACAAAATACAATGGCATGCCTCTAGACAGATCCCTACACACTGACATTAGCCCACAGCAATCTACTTTTTTTGCACACAATGTTCAATCTGTCACAAATTTAAATTTTCTCTAACTTGACCATAAGAATATGGTATTAGTCAAGGTAACACCAGCTCTATAACCAGACTTCAGTGGCTTAATCCAATAGAAGTTTATTTCTCCTTCACAAAGACTCAAAGTTCTGACTGGTCTCAGGACTCAGGATTCAGGGTCTCAGCATCTTACTGTCTTATGGCTCTACCAACTTCAACACCTGGCTTCCAAAGCCACCCCGGAAACAGAAAGAACAAAGAGGATCTGGTAAAAGGTGTGGTTATGTCCAAGTCTGGAAGTGGTGCACATCACTTCTACTCACATTCCATTGACTATAACCCAGTGAGATGCCATGTGTGACTAAAAACACATGCCTAAGAAACATATTTAGCTGTGTGACCAGGAGGAAAAGGACACAATCTTGGTGAGCAGCCAGTCAATTTCTGCCACAAATACCATATGAAAACATCTGTCTAAATGTCTAAATATTTACAGAAATCCAAATTATCCATAAGGACAAAGGACTTGCCTAAAGTGGAAAGACAAAAAGTGGAGTCCCACAGGACAACAGTTATGACAGCACATTCTGTATATTTCATAAAAATAGAAAATATTTTGGCATGGAATGGGAAACACCTAAAAAAGAGTGCTTCCCAAAGATTTCCTAAAGAGTGTATTAGGAAAACTCATTTCCTCCAAAGCATAATAAAAGAGCAATAGTAAGTCAAAAGTAATAACACTCATTTTCAGAAAATATTTTCTGTGGCCTGAATTATTTATGAGGAACAGCAATGCTGTACTATGTTACTCTCAGAACATTATTCATATTTATTCATTATTTAATAATATGAAGCAAAAATCATAAAGAGTAAATTGATAGATTTAACTATGTAAAATTAAGTTTTGGTATATCAACACACAGTATAAAAATTAGGAAAATACTTGCAATGATTGTGACAAAGAGCTAACATTCCTAAAAATATAAAGAATTCTTACAAATAATGAAATAATGAAAAGTAAATACTTTAATGTATTTATTTTCAACAAATAAAGAACATGATTAGACAAAACATAAATTATCATTATAATGAGACATTTGACTCAACAGCAATCAAAGCAAAAAAAATGGAAAAAAGTTACCCATTTTTAACTGATCAAGTTGGTGAAAACTTCTTTTAAAGGTCAGTATCTACGTTGACAACAATGTGCTAAACCTAGCATTCTCATCTAGAACTGCCATAGGCATGAAGAGGCTCACAATTCCTTCTGACCCACAAAATTCGTATTTGGGAGTCTACTTTAAAGGGAAAATCACAGAATCTTCTCTGTTAGGATGTTCATCATAACATTATTTCTAATAGTGAAAATGAAAATATCCATTGCTGAATAAATTATGGAGCATTTATACAAGAGAATACAAAGTATCCATTAAAAGTTATACTTTTGAAAAATATTTAATAACACAAAATACTTTTATGTGGAAAAAACAAATTAGGAAGCAAAATAATATATATTGCATGATGTGTCCTAATTTTACAGAACACATGAGTGTGTTTAGTATATGATAACACATGTATATAACAAGTAGTTGGAATGCTTGATGAAAAGAAAGAACTAGAGCTTTCCAAATAACTGCTGAAATTTTCTGGAACAAACTAAATTCTAATTATTTCCACTTCTTATCCATCTGTTAGTGATAACATGGTGCTTACTAGGATCTTAAAATTTTACCACTGGGCCTTGAACAGTGTTATAAACCACAACAGAAGCTGCTACAGTTGTGTGCTTAATTCCCCTTTCTCCAAGAGGAGGGGAGCAAACAGAATCAAGGAATTTAAAGATGTTTATTAGGGAACACTTAAGTGCTTCTTCACCACATTTTGGTATGAAAACAAAATGACTCCAGGATCACTTCTTGTTAGGAGGTCTTTCTTCCTGGGGAACCCCTGCCTGGATGGGACAAGAATCCTGGGGACCCTCATTTAACCCAAGCAGTCAGATGTGGTTACCGTCCCTTTGCAAAGGAAGAGGTAGAAAGCTGGATGCATGGGTTGAGATGTCCCGTTCTCTGCCACTGTAGACAACCCACCATGACACACTGCTAAAGCAGAATCTAGTACTCTTGCTAGGTAGGGCCTGTCAACTAGCAGGTGGCCCAGAACCCGAGGGCCTAAGGGCTCACCCATGCTAGTGAGAGTCATGGGAACTGAAGCCCAGTTAGACAACGGAGGGTGAGGATTCTCTCCCAGTCTCACTTTCTTGGACACACTCCTCCAAAGCAGGCCTGGTTTCCCAGCATTAGAGCAGCTTGTTGATACAGCTCTTGCAATCTACACACACACACACACACACACACACTCACACACACACACTGAACCCTTTTCAGGTTCTACCATCAGAACATTCCCTCTGACAGCTCTGGAGTAGTATGGAATCCAGATTGCTAGCCAGGAAAACAAGTTAGATCCTCAAAGGGAAACAGAATATAGAGGGTGGCCCTTTAAGAGACCATATGCAAATCTGCCCATCACTCCACCCAGGAACCATTCAGTTCTGCATAATAACGTGTTGGAGAATCTATGACCACCTCTGTTCTTCTATACCTCCAGTTTTCTCCAAGCCCCAAACTCTCCTGTTACATTCTCAGAAGAGTGGCTTGGTGTTTGCTTGATATCTACACAACTAAAGGGGACTACTCAAGTGGGTCTTCTCAGAATCAAAAATTTTTCTTTCCAGGTGAAGAATCACAAAAACTGGAAACAGAAACGGCCAACAACTTTAAAGGACAATTTGTCTTGCTTAAAAGAAAAAGAATAAATTTAAGTTCCCCCTTCACCAGGCCCCCTGTAGCTCAGAGCAACTTTTCTGGATACAACAAGGAGATCAATACATAATTTTTGTGACAAATAGATTTTTCCATGCTGGAGTTTTAACCATCTAGGACTAAGTCATGGTAAATGAAGGACCTCTCTTTGAGGTCAGTGGCTGAGACCAAGGCACTGCCTAGAGTGCTGTGCTGTTGAAGCTCAGTCTTTTTATCTGTAAGGTGAGTCATAAAGCTACCTGAGTCTTCTTAACAGAAGACTCACCCCAAAACCCTCCACACACTTTTATGTAAAACAAACAAAAAACAACCAACCAAGAAAACCCAAATGGCAATGTGCTTTCCACATTGTGCTCTTCAAAGTCTATCAGTGACTTCCCCCTCCAAACAAAATATCAGCAAACCCCAAAAGGTAAATAGAACTGATGAACATGTTCCTGAAGCAGCTTGTTTGATGCTCCACAGCCTGATGAAAAAGACCTGATAGCAACGTGTAATTTAAGCATCTCTGGGTCCCCAGGTTACTTTGGAATACAGTCCCAGGTGAACTGTGATTGATTCTACTGTGTTCACAGGAGGGACAGCAGGTTGAAGCTTCCACTGGTTCATTCGTTAAACCACCTTGAAATCTGCCAACATGGGCTTTCTCTGCACGTGAGAAAAGCACCCACGGCAAAGCTGAACACACCACCTGTCTCGTTAGATCTGGTGACATACAGAACCATTTGTTCTGTTCTCAGCGCATAGCTAAAGATATTTTTAATTAAAAAAAATAAGGTGCCATCCAAATGATGTCTCCACTTTCATCTAAACCGAGCTCTTCTAACCCGTTATCACATTAAGGGGAGAAATCTCCCGCCTGCATTAGCTGATGGATCTACTTCCCAGAATGGACAGAGGAGTCTGGGTGGTTTGTCTTATTCAAGATTATGTTCTCCTGTCTGAACAGTCTCAATCGGATTCCCCTATAATTAGCCATGATGATAATGATACTATGTTACCCAACATAATTTTTAACCTTTCAAAGCCCTTCAATGCTTATTTCATTTGACCATAAAAGAAATCCTGAAAAAGACATAGGTTGGGGAAGTATTACATTATTTATCATCTCTTTTAACGAAGACATAAGTAGAGCCCAGGTCTGCCAACTCCTAGGTGGGCCCACTGGCTATGAGAGACCAGGACAGCTTCTGCTGGCAAAAAAAAAAAGCTTCAGGACAAGCCTCAGGAGGACTTTTAAATTTCTTCCAATATGACGCTTCATCCTTGATAACTAACACCAGATAATGGATGATATTTCATTGCCTTTTGTGACACATCTAGAATTTACCAAGCACGTTCACATATTAGATTGAATCACATGAAACTGCCAATATTTGGCTGTTTTTGACTTTCAAAAGCAATTTCATATGATTTTGACCTAATACTTTACAAATTTCAACCTTCTGTAGAATAAATAGGTCCAAGCTGTTAAGTTTATTTCAGATCTGGGAAATGTAAGCAGCAGGAGTGAACCTAATCACATGTGTGTGTTTACAGATAATCAAGCATAAATCATTTGGCTCAGCCATTTAGGTACAATTCCCAAAGTGCTCCCAGAATATAAACAAAGAAGAAGCTATGAACATTAAGTACCTAGCCTCAAACTTGCCTCTTATTAGCTTCATTTTTCTAATCAATGGATTATCTCTGTAGGTACTTAGCTAACACAAACCATTTCCAAGCCCACTTCCAGATACTCAGAATGCAAGTAATAACAACTTCCTTTATGCCTTTTATGTAAGCTCTTAACAAGGAAATTATGGACGTTTTATTCACTTAAACTGATTTTTCTGATTTCTACTTTTCCTTCCAACCTCTTTGTAGCCACATGGACATTTTAACTGCATTATGTATTGCATTGTAATAGTGTTGTAATAACAAAATGATTCCATGCTAATTTCCCACCACTACTACTGCTTGCCCCTTCCCAGACGGTAGATTTCTACCATTCAAAGAGTCTGCACATTTTGCAGAATTTCCGTGGCCCCAACCAGTAAAGCTCTATCTGCCTCCAAAACAGTTTTACAAATTGTGTGAAATAACCACATTCGAGCAGTATGTTCCTCTATATACTTGTTAAGTTTCAGGGCTCGAACTTCCCATGTGGTTTAACGAAAACTAGGCACTTCTTAAGAAAGCGTATTATAGAATTCAGCTTCTACCAGTGTTGTATCAGTCTTGATTTAAAAAAAATAATAATTCAGAAGAAACCTATAAACCCACTAAGTTGGATCAACTGTGTCAGTTACAACGCTGTTTAAATTTCTCCTCCCTGCTGAGATCATTTCCCTGAAGGCTTCTAAAGATACAAAGCATAAGGCTTCAGTGTCCGCCATGGTCTTCAACTTAACTTCTGCTGTCTTTGCAACATCACCCCTTCCCTCAGAGTGCAAAGGTTAGATGATGGTCCAAAGTGGTACTGGACCCACAGTGGATACCAGTCAGTCTTGCCTCTGTTGTTTATGGAAATGGCTTAATAAAAGATGGGGACCCCAGAAGGACTAACCTGGCCTTCCCAACTCTATTTTTCTCCACCTGGCTGCCCACCTGACCCCAATCATGCTCCCTTTTCCCTTCATCTTGTAGCTACCATGTATGAGAAAGCTGGGAAAGGTATGAGAAAATATGTAATGGATCAGAAGAAAGCCCTGCCATCTTCTGCACCTGGGAAAGTGGACCCTTAAACTTGCTTTGTGTGGGAAGAGAATCATGTCCAAATAGCCTTTCTATGTATTTTTACAAAATCCCCAGCAGGAATCAACCAATTCAGTAGGGGTATGTGAGGAGGAAGAGAATGATAACTCTGATGAGGATGACAAACGATGTGTAAATAAACGTTTCTACCTCTGGAAAGCGCTGGCAACAAACTGAAGCTCAAGCCAAGGACCAGGACGAGATCCAGGACTTCCAGTGGCACAGGCAGCATCCCTGGAGGGGCTGCATCAGGAGGCAGCTCTGTGAGAAGAGCACAGGCTTGCGGGGGCAGGCAGTCCTGGGCTCCAGACTGGGCTGGGCCACGCATGGGCTGAACCTTCACACAAGTTCATTCACCTCAGCTTCCTGGGCTACAGCTGCGACAAAAACACTCAGTTCAAAATGTAGAGATGAAATGAGATAATCTGTGCACTGCTCCAGTACAATGTGGGTAAATATCCTTTCTCCTTTTCCCCCTTAATTTTTCTTAAAATGACCATAAGGAAACTAACAAAACCTACTTTGCAACCTGAGGAGAATTTCTACAAGAACAATGACGTTAAGGAAGCTAATGTGAAATCTGCTATTCAGTGAATGCAACTTATCTCCAGAGAGTCTGTCACCAAGCACATTTTTGTGTCCTCTGACTGCACTGAAAATTACTTTTCCCCAACCTGCTTATACAGTTTAGAAATATTTCAATGTGAACTCTGGGGGAGAAATCACGTAATTAATATTGAGATAAAGTCTTGAAAAAGAGCAAACCCTTCTCTCCACAATCAACATTGCTCCCCTTTGTACAATTCATCTGTCCTGAGCTAGGTCACACAGACTGTGACCCAAGAATCCCCAAGAACTGTGTAGTGTGAGCTGGATCTGGGCTGGCGAACAGCTCTCAACAAATGGAGTCAGTTTTTTTGTTCATTTGCAGTGGGAAGAAACATTAATTATAACTTCAAGAGTATCTGGATGAACTACAGTTAAACAAAGAACCCCCAAAGTGCTCTGTGAAAGGAATGAATACGGATTAGTGGGGGACGTGTATTGAGAGATGCACCCAAAGCAGGAGAGGCACAAGGAAGAGAAGCCCAGGGATGTGGATGGGCAGGACACTGGGGGCAGTACCTTGATAGGGAATGCAAGGAGGAAAATTGGTAGCGAGAAATATTCTGTTCCAGGTGCATGATGAGGGGAACTTTCTTGATTAACAGACTTTATTTTTTAGAACAATTTTAGATTTACAGAAAAATTGAGCATGTTGTAAAGAGAGTTCCATGTACCACAACCAGTCCCCATATAGTTTCCCATTATTAATATCTTACGTTAATACGGCACCTTTGTTAATAAACCAGTATTGATACATTGTTATTAATTAAAGTCCATAGTTTATTCAGATTTCCTAAGATTTCACCTAATGTCCTTTTTCTGCTCCAGGTACCACATTACATTTAGTTGTTACGTTTCCTTAGGTTTTTCTCGGCTTTGAAGATATTTCAGAGTTTCCTTGCTTTTGATGACCTTGAGAGTTTTGAGGAGTACTGGTCAGGTATATCATAGGATGTCTCTTTATTGGGATTTCTATGATGTTTTTCCCATGATTAGAATGGAGGGGGAAGAGCTTCAAGATGGCAGAGGACTAAGGCGTGGAGATCACCTTCCTCCCCACAAATACATCAGAAATACATCTACACGTGTAACAACTCCTACAGAACACCCACTGAACGCTGGCAGAAGACCTCAGACCTCCCAAAAGGCAAGAAACTCCCCACGTACCTGGGTACGGCAAAAGAAAACACAGAGACAAAAGAATAGGGACAGGACCTGCACCGGTGGGAGGGAGCTGTGAAGGAGGCAAGGTTTCCACACACTAGAAACCCCTTCATGAGCGGACACTGCGGGTGGCAGAGGGGGAAGCTTCGGAGCCGCGGAGGAGAACACAGCAACAGGGGTGCGGAGGGCAAAGCGCAGAGATTCCCGCACAGAGGATCGGTGCTGACCAGCACTCACCAGCCCCAGAGGCTTGTTTGCTCACCCGCTGGGGTGGGCGGGGCTGGGAGCTGAGGCTCGGGCTTCAGAGGTCAGATCCCAGGGAGAGGACTGCGGATGGTGGTGTGAACACAGCCTGAAGGGGGCTAGTGTGCCACAGCTACATGGGAGGGAATCCGAGAAAAAGTCTAGAGCTGCCGAAGAGGCAAGAGACCATTGTTTCGTGTTCACAAGGAGAGGGGATTAAGAGCACCACCTAAACGAGCTCCAGAGATGGGCGCGAGCCGCAGCTATCAGCCCGGACACCAGAGACGGGCATGAAATGCTGAGGCTGCTGCTGCCGCCACCAAGAAGCATGTGTGCGGGCACAGGTCACTCTCCACACCGCCCCTCCCTGGAGCCTGTGCAGCCCGCCACTGCCAGGGTCCCAGGATCCAGGGACAACTTCCCCGGGAGAACACATGGCGCCTCTGGCTGGTGCGATGTCACGCTGGCCTCTGCTGCCACAGGCTCGCCCCACATCCGTACCCCTCCCTCCCCCCGGCCTGAGTGAGCCAGAGCCCTCGAATCAGCTGCTCCTTTAACCCCATCCTGTCTGGGTGGGGAACAGACGCCCTCAGGTGACCTACACACTGGGGCGGGTCCAAATCCAAAGCTGAACCCCAGGAGCTGTGCGAACAAAGAAGAGAAAGGGAAATCTCTCCCAGCAGCCTCAGGAGCAGCGGATAAAATCTCCACAATCAACTTGATGTACCCTGCATCTGTGGAATACCTGAAGAGACAACGAATCATCCCAAATTGAGGAGGTGGACTTTGGGATCAACGATATATATGTATTTTTTCCTTTTTCTCTTTTTGTGAGTGTGTATGTGTATGCTTCTGTGTGTGATTTTGCCTGTATAGCTTCACTTTTACCACTTGTCCTAGGGTTCTGTCTGTCCCTTTTTGTTCTTTGGGGTTTTTTTAGTATAGTTTTTAGCGCTAGTTATCATTGGTGGATTTGTTTTTTGGTTTGTTTGCTCTCTTCTTTCTTTTTTTTTATTATTTAAAATTTTTTTTTAATATTTATGTTTTATTTTAATAACTTTATTTTCTCTTTCTTTCTCCCATTTATTCTGAGCCATGTGGATGACAGTGTCTTGGTGCTCCGGCCGGGCGTCAGGCCTGTGCCTCTGAGGTCGGAGAGCCAAGTGCAGGACATTGGTCCACCAGAAACCTCCCGGCTCCACGTAATATCAACAGGCAAAAATCTCCCAGAGATATCCATCTCAATGCCAAGACCCAGCTCCACTCAACGACCAGCAAGCTACAGTGCTGGACACCCTATGCCAAACAACTATCAAGACAGGAACACAACCCCACCTATTAGCAGAGACGCTGCCTAAAATCATAAGGCCACAAACACCCCAAAACACACCATCAGACGTGGACCTGCCCACCAGAAAGACAAGATCCAGCCTCATCCACCAGAACACAGTCACTAATCCCATCTACCAGAAAGCCTACACAACCCACTGAACCAACCTTACCCACTGGGGGCAGACACCAAAAACAACGGGAACTACGAAGCTGCAGCCTGCAAACAGGAGACCCCAAACACAGTAAGTTAAGCAAAATGAGAAGACAGAAAAAGACACACCAGATTAAGGAGCAAGGCAAAAAGCCAACAGACCTAACAAATGAAGAGGAAATAGGCAGCTACCTGAAAAAGATTTCAGAATAATGATAGTAAAGATGATCCAAAATCTTGGAAATAGAATGGAGAAAATACAAGAAACATTTATCAAGGACCTAGAAGAACTAAAGAGCAAACAAACAGTGATGAACAACACACTAAATGAAATTAAAAATTCTCTAGAAGGGATCAATAGGAGAATAACTGAGGCAGACGAACGGATAAGTGACCTGGAATATAAAATAGTAGAAATAACTACTGGAGCAGAGTAAAGAAAAAAGAATGAAAAGAATTGAGGACGGTCTCAGAGACCTCTGGGACAACATTAAATGCACCAACATTCAAATTACAGGGGTTCCTGAAGAATAAGAGAAAAAGAAAGGGACTGAGAAAATATTTGAAGAGATCATAGTTCAAAACTTCCCCAATATGGGAAAGGAAATAGTTAATTAAGTACAGGAAGCACAGAGAGTCCCATACAGGATTAATCCAAGGAGAAACACATCAAGACACATATTAATCAAACTATCAAAAATTAAATTCAAAGAAAAAATATTAAAAGCAGCAAGGGAAAAACAACAAATAACACACAAGGGAATCCCCATAAGGTTAACAGCTGATATTTCAGCAGAAATGCTGCAAGCCAGAAGGGAATGGCAGGACATATTTCAAGTGATGAAGGGGAAACACCTACAGCCAAGATTACTCTACCCAGCTAGGATCTCATCAGATTTAATAGAGAAATTAAAACCTTTACAGACAAGCAAAAGCTAAGAGAAGTCAGCACCACCAAACCAGCTTTACAACAAATGCTAAAGGAACTTCTCTAGGTAGGAAACACAAGAGAAGGAAAGACCTACAACAACACACCCAAAACAATTAAGAAAATGGTAATAGGAACATACCTGTCGATAGTTACCTTAAATGTAAATGGATTAAATGATCCCACCAAAAGACACAGACTGGCTGAATGCATACAAAAACAAGACCCATATATATGCTGTCTACAAGAGACCCACTTCAGACCTAGGAACACATACAGACTGAAAGTGAGGGGATGGAAAAAGATATTCCATGCAAATGGAAATCAAAAGAAAGCTGGAGTGGCAATACTCATACCACATAAAATAGATTTTAAAATAAAGAATGTTACAAGAGACAAGGAAGGACACTACATAATGATTAAGGGATCAATCCAAGAAGAAGATGTAACAATTGTAAATATTTATGCACCCAACATAGGAGCACCTCAATACATAATGCAAATACTAATGGCCATAAAAGGGGAAACCAACAGTAACGCAATCGTAGTAGGGCACTTTAACACTCCACTTTCACCAATGGACAGATCATCCAAACTGAAAATGAATAAGGAAACGCAAGCTTTAAATGATACATTAAACAGGATGGACTTAATCGATATTTATAGGACATTCCATCCAAAAACAACAGAATATACTTTCTTCTCAAGTGCATGGAACATTCTCCAGGATAAATCATACCTTGGGTCACAAATCAAGCCTTGGAAAATTTAAGAAAATTGAAATCATATCAAGTATCTCTTCCGACCACAATGCTATGAGACTGGATATGAATTACAGGAAAAAAATCTGTAAAAAATACAAACACATGGAGGCTAAACAATACACTACTTAATAACCAAGAGATCACTGAAGAAATCAAAGAGGAAATCAAAAAATACCTAGAAACAAATGACAATGAAAACACGATGACCCAAAACCTATGGGATGCAGCAAAAGCAGTTCTAAGAGGGAAGTTTATAGCAATATAATCCTACCTTAAGAAATAAGAAACATCCCAAATAAACAACCTAACCTTACACCTAACGCAATAAGAGAAAGAAGAACAAAAAAACCCCAAAGTCAGCAGAAGGAAAGAAATCATAAAGATCAGATCAGAAATAAATGAAAAAGAAATGAAGGAAACAGTAGCAAAGATAAATAAAACTAAAAGCTGGTTCTTTGAGAAGATTAACGAAATTGATAAACCATTAGCCAGACTCATCAAGAAAAACAGGGAGAAGACTCAAATCAATAGAATTAGAAATGAAAATGGAGAATTAACAACTGACACTGCAGAAATACAAAGGATCATGAGAGCTTACTACAAGCAACTCTATGCCAATAAAATGGACAACCTGGAAGAAATGCACAACCTTCTGACACTGAACCAGGAAAAATAGAAAATATGAGGAGACCAATCACAAGCACTGAAATGGCAACTGTGATTAAAAATCTTCCAACAAACCAAAGCCAGGAGCAGATGGCTTCACAGGCGAATTCTATCAAACATTTAGAGAAGAGTGAACACCTATCCGTCTCAAACTCTTCCAAAATATAGCAGAGGGAGGAATACTCCCAAACTCATTCTATGAGGCCACCATCACCCTGATACTAAAACCAGACAAAGATGTCACAAAGAAAGAAAACTACAGGCCAATATCACTGATGAACATACATGCAAAAATCCTCAACAAAATACTAGCAAACAGAACCCAACGGCACATTAAATGGATCATACACCATGATCAAGTGGGGTTTACCCCAGGAATGCAAGGATTCTTCAATATATGCAAATCAATCATTGTGATACACCATATTAACAAATTGAAGGAGGAAAACCATATGATCAGCTCAACAGATGCAAAGAAATCTTTCAACAAAATTTAACACAAATTTATAATAAAAACCCTCCAGAAAGTAGGCATACAGGGAACTTACCTCAACATAATAAAGGCCATATATGACAAACCCACAGCCAACATCGTCCTCAGTGGTGAAAAACTGAAACCATTTCCACTAAGATCAGGAATGAGACAACCTGGTTGCCCACTCTCATCAATATTATTCAACATAGTGTTGGAAGTTTTAGCCACAGCAATCAGAGCAGAAAAAGAAATGAAAGGAATCCAAATCGGAAAAGAAGAAGTAAAGCTGTCACTGTTTGCAGATGATATGATACCATACATAGAGAATCCTAAAGATGCTACCAGAAAACTACTAGAGCTAATCAATGAATTTGGTAAAGTAGCAGGATACAGAATTAATGTACAGAAATCTCTTGCATTCCCATACACTAATGATGAAAAATCTGAAAGTGAAATTAAGGAAACACTCCCATTTACCATTGCAACAAAAAGAATAAAAAACCAAGGAATAAACCTACCTACAGAGACAAAAGACCTGTATGCAGAAACCTATAAGACACTGATGAAAGAAATTAAAGATGATACAAACAGATGGAGAGATATACCATGTTCTTGGATTGGAAGACTCAACATAGTGAAAATGTCTATACTACCCAAAGCAATCTACAGATTCAGTGCAATCCCTATCAAACTACCACTAGCATTTTTCACAGAACTAAAACAAAAAATTTCAAAATTTGTATGGAAACACAAAAGAACCCGAATAGCCAAAGCAATCTTGAGAAAGAAAAATGGAGCTGGAGAAATCAGGTTCCCTGACTTCAGACTATACTACACAGCTACAGTAATCAAGACAGTATGGTGGGCTTCCCTGGTGGCGCAGTGGTTGAGAGTCCGCCTGCCGATGCAGGGGACACGGGTTCGTGCCCCGGTCCGGGAAGATCCCACATGCCATGGAGCGGCTGGGCCCATGAGCCATGGCCGCTGAGCCTGCGCGTCCGGAGCCTGTGCTCCACAATGGGAGAGGCCGCAACAGTGAGAGGCCCACGTACTGCAAAAAAAAAAAAAAAAACAGTATGGTACTGGCACAAAAACAGAAATACAGATCAGTGGAATAGGATAGAAAGCCCAGAGATAAACCCACACACATATGGTCACCTTATTTTTGATAAAGGAGGCAAGAATATACAATGGAGAAAAGACAGCCACTTCAATAAGTGGTGCTGGGAAAACTGGACAGCTACATGTAAAAGAATAAAATTAGAACACTCCCTAACACCATACATAAAAACAAACTCAAAATGGATTAAAGTCCTAAATGTCTGGCCAAACACCATAAAACTCTTAGAGGAAAACATAGGCAGAACACTCTATGACATAAATCACAGCAACATCCTTTTTGACCCACCTGCTAGAGAAATGAAAATAAACAAATGGGACCTAATGAAACTGAAAAGCTTTTGCACAGCAAAGGAAACCATAAACAAGACCAAAAGACAACCCTCAGAATGGGACAAAATATTTGCAAATGAAGCAGTTGACAAAGGATTAACCTCCAAAATTTACAAGCAGCTTATGCAGCTCAATATCAAAAAACCAAACAACCCAATCCAAAAATGGGCAGAAGACCAATAGTCATTTCCCCAAAGAAGATATACAGATTGCCAACAAACACATGAAAGAATGCTCAACATCATTAATTATTAGAGAAATGCAAATCAAGACTACAATGAGGTATCACCTCACACCATTCAGAGTGGCCATCATCAAAAAAATCGACCAAAAATACATGCTGGAGAGGGTGTGGAGAAAAGGGAACCCTCTTGCACTGTTAATGGGAATGTAAATTGATACAGCCACTATAGAGAACAGTATGGAGGTTCCTTAAAAACCTAAAAATAGAACTACCATATGACCCAGGAATCCCACTACTGGGCATATACCCTGAGAAAACCAAAATTCAAAAAAAGTCATGTACCAAAATGTTCATTGTAGCTCTATTTACAATAGCCAGGACTTGGAAGCAACCGAAGCGTCCATTGACAGATGAATGGGTAAAGAAGATGTGGCACATATATACAATGGAATATTACTCAGCCATAAAAAGAAATGAAATTGAGTTATATGCAGTGAGGTGGATCGACCTAGAGTCTGTCATACAGAGTGAAGTAAGTCAGAAAGAGTAAAAGAAATACCGTATGCCAACACATATATTTGGAATCTAAAGAAAAAAAAAAGATCATGAGGAACCTAGGGGCAGGACGGGAACCTAGACGCAGACCTACTAGAGAATGGACTTGAGGACACAGGGAGGGGGAGGGGTAAGCTGGGACAAAGTGAGAGAGTGGCATGGACATATATACACTACCAAATGTAAAATAGCTAGCTAGTGGGAAGCAGCCGCATAGCACAGGGAGATCAGCTTGGTGCTTTGTGACCACCTAGAGGGGTGGGATAGGGAGGGTGGGAGGGACGGAGACGCAAGAGGGAAGCGATATGGGGATATATGTATATGTATAGCTGATTCACTTTGTCATAAAGCAGAAACTAACATACCATTGTAAATCAATTATACTCCAATAAAGATCTTAAAAAAAAAAAAAAAAAGAATGGGGTTATGGGCTTCCCTGGTGGTGCAGTGGTTGAGAGTCCGCCTGCCGATGCAGGGGACGCGGGTTCGTGCCTCGGTCCGGGAGGATCCCACATGCCACAGAGCGGCTAGGCCCGTGAGCCATGGCCGCTGAGCCTGCGCGTCCAGAGCCTGTGCTCCGCGACAGGAGAGGCCACAACAGGGAGAGGCCCGCGTACCGCAAAAAAAAAAAAAAAAGAATGGTGTTATGAGGTTTGGGTAGGTTTAGGAGGATGATCGTAGAGCTAAGAATGTATTATCATATCAAGGTACATACTATTAATGTTTTAAGGCTGTTGATGTTGACCTCGATCACCTGTCAGATTTCTCCGCTGCGAAGTTATTTTCTCACCACCTTTTCCATACTGTCCTCTTTAGAAGGAAGTCACAAAGTGAAATTAAGAAAACAGAAGTTATGCACCCCAGGGGAATTTTTTAGGACAAAACTAATATTTAATACTAAATTATCTATGTGCTGCCATCCTCCAGTTAGTATCTCTGAATAGTTAGGAGAAGTCTGCTGCACACAAATGCCAGGCATGAGAATTATTTAGGGGAAACCAAGGAGAGGGGGCTGGTAACTCTCTGTGGATCCACACAGGGCAGAGAGCGAAGCACAGCTACAGATGAGCCACACATGTGACCAAGAGCTCAGGAGCAGCTAGAAATCAGAGCAAGAGAGGACCCTGAGACCATAAGCCACCAGGACTTCAGAGCACCCAGGATGGAGTTCAAGTCTATTTTATGTACATTTCACTGAACAAAGTCCCCTAAGGAACATCTGAGTTACACTTATCTGCACTTTATGTATTTCTTTAAATAGCTACTAAAAGACAGGCACTGCACTTGGTGCAGAGTTGGTGGGGAAAGACACAAAGATGAATCGAACACTGCTTCTTCTTTAAAGAAACTTAAGGAAATTTAAATACTACCAACTTGATAATCCTTTCATTCTTGTACTTGCTCAGTTCTTTCATTGGTTTATTACCTTCATAATATGCCAGGGTCAACCAAGAGCTATGCCAAGAAGTGGGTGGGGGAGACAGATTGAGATGGTGAAGTAGGGAGACCCTGACCTCACCTCCTCCCATGGGCACAGCAAAATTACAACTACTTATAGGGCAACTATCTGTGAGAATGACCTGGAAACTAGTAGAAAAGATTTTCCACAACTGAAGATATAAAGAAGGAGCCTCAATGAGACAAGTAAAAGGGGTGGAGACACAGTCTAGTCAGGACCCACACCCCTGGGTCAGCAACCCACCAACAGGAGGGATATCACAACTTCAGAATCCCTCCCTGAGGAGTGAGGGGGGTCCCCATTCCACATCAGGCTCCTCAGCCCAGGGGTCTCCCAGTGGGAAGATGAGCCCCCAGGATGTCTGGCTTTGAAACAAGTGGGGCTTGTTCAAGAGAGCTAGAAGCCTATAGGAAACAGAGACTCCAGTCTTAAAGGTCATGCACAAATCTCACTCTCTGAGTGAGAGTGAGTCCCAGTAGTTTGACAAAGTGGGCAGTTTGACAAAGTCCCTTGCTGATCTTGGAGAATTTCCCAGAGAGGCAGAAGGCAGCTGGAACTCCCCCTAGAGACAGAGATACTGGTGGCAGCCATTCTGGGGATCTTGATCTACCATGCTGACAATGGTGCTGGCAAGCACCATTTTGGAATCCTCCCTCTAGCCAATTAGCACTGGGGGCTTGCCTCCAGTAGTACCCACCAGCAGGTCCGCAGCAGAGGCATATCACCAGGCATCACAACTACTCATGCTGGAGGCCTGTCCCACCCACCAGTGCACTGACAGCAACTGCATGAGACAGCTAGTCGAGAGCCAGCCCTGCTTACCAGCACACTCACGGTAATCAGCCCCAGCACAACAGAAGCATGATGCAGCCCACATAAGGGACACCCCTAGAGCATCAAGCTCTGGTGGCCAGAGGGGAGTACACTGCTGGACCCTGTAGAACATCTCCTACATGAGGCCACTTCTCCAAGATTGGGAGATGTAACAGACATACCTAATACACAGAAATAAACACAGAGATTTGGGCAAACTAAGAGATAGAAGAATATGTTCCTAACAAAGGAACAAGAACAAAACCTCAGAAAAAGAACTAAACAAAATGGAGATAAGCAAACTACCTAATAAAGAGTTTAAGGTAATGATTATAAAGATACTTACTGAACTTAGAAGAATGAATGAATACAGTGTGAATTTCAACCAAAAGTTAGAAAATATAAAAAAGAATTAATCAGAGATGAAGAATACAATAACTAAAATGAAAAATACACTAGAAGCAATCAACAGTAAATTAGATGATACAGAGAAATGGATCATTGATCTGGAAGACAGAGAAGTGGAAATCACCCAAGTTGAACAGAAAAAAAAAAAAGTTTTTTTTTTTAAGTGAGGATAGTTTAAGAGACATCTGGGACAACATCAAGTGTACTAATATTTGCTCTATAAGGGTCCCAGAAGGAGAAAAGAAACAGAAAGGTGCAGATAACTTCTCTGAAGAAAAAATAGCTAAAAATTTCCCTAGCTTGTAAAAGGAAACAGACATCCAGGTCCAGGAAGCACAGAGGGTCCTAAACAAGATGAACCCAAAGAGATCCATACATTATAAGTAAAATGTCAAGAATTAAAAATAAAAAGAAAATATTAAAAGCACCAAGAGGACAGCAACTACTTACAGACGTTCCCATTAACACTATCAGCTGACTTTTCAGCAGAAACTTTGCAGCACAGAAAGGAGTGGCACAATATAGTCAAGTTAATGAAAGGGAAAAACATACAACCAAGAATACTCTATCTGGCAAGATTATCATTCAGATTTGAAGAAGAGGTAAGAAGTTTTACAGACAAACAAAACTAAAAGAGTTCGCCACCACTAAACTAGCTTTACAAGAAATGTTTAAGGGACTTTTTTAAAGTAAAAAAGAAAGGTCACAACTAGACATATGAAAATTTTGAAAGGAAAATCTCACTGGTAAAGACAAACATATAACAAAGGTAATATATCAACCACTTATTAAGCTAGTAGAAAGGTTAAAAGACAAAAGTAGTAAAATCATCTTAAAATCATCACGTCTATATATAGATTATTATATATAAACTTAATGGTAACAACAAACCAAAAATCTATAATAGATACACAAAAAAAGGGAAAGGAATCCAAACATAACACAGAAGACAGTCATTTAATCACAGGAGAAGAGAGCAAGAAAGGAACAGAGAAGAACTACAAAAACAACCAAAAAACAATCCACAATGGCAATAAGAACACACCTGTAGAAAATTCCTTTAAATGTAAAGGAATTAAATGGTCTAATCAAAATATACAGAGGGGTTGAATGAAAAAAAAAAACCAAGACTCATATATATGCTGCCTATAAGAGACTCACTTCAGATGTAAAGACACGTGCAGACAGAAAATTAAGGACTGGAAAAAGATATTCCATGCAAATGGAAATTAAAAAGACAGGTGGGGTAGCAATATTTATATCAGACAAAACAGACTTTAAAACAAAAACTGTAACAAGAGACAAAGAAGGACATTACATAATGAGAAAGGGATCAATCCAAGAAGAAGATATAACAATTATATGTGCACCCAACATAGGAGCACCTAAATACATAAAGCAAGTATTAACAAACATAATGTGAAAAATGGACAGTAACACAATAATACAGTAAGTCCCCTACATACAAACAAGTTCCATTCTGAGAGCAAGTTCATAAGTCCAATTTGTTCATAAGTCTAACAAAGTTAGCCTACGTACACAACTAACACAATCAGCTATATAGTACTGTACTATAATAGGTTTATAATACTTTTCACACTAATAATACATAAAAAAACAAAAAAAATAAAGAAAACATTTTTAATCTTACAGTACAGTACCTTGAAAAGTACAGTAGTACAGTACAACACCTGGCATAGAGGGGTTGGCATCGAGTGAACAGGCAAGAAGAGTTACTGACTGGAGGAGGGAGAGGAGATGGGAGATGGTACAGCTGAAGGATCCTCAGCAATAGGAGATGGAGGGCAAGCTGCAGTCTCACTCATGCCTGACGTTGATGGCACAGGTTCTGGTTCCTTGCTGGATTCAATTCTATCTACCTTCTTGAAAAAAATGATCCAGTGATGTCTGGGTAATAGCTCTTTTCTTCTCATCATAGATGACACGGTAGCACTGGATTGCATTCTGAACAGCTGCTGCAACCCTTGTGTACCATTCTACGTTCGGGTCCTGTGCCTCAAAAACTAACAGTGCCTCCTCAAATAAAGAAAATCCCCTTGCCATTTCCTGCATAGTGAATCACTTCAGTTCTTCAGTTACTTCTTCTTCCTCTTGTCTCTCTTCATCCTTTCTCTGGGTCTCCAATTCCATCAGGTCTTCTTTAGTAAGCTCCCTGTGCTGCACAGCAAGCTCCATTGTTATCGCTTGGCACTTCTTAGCAGTACCAGCTACATCATCACTGCTTTTACGCTTTCTTCTGGACATCCTAGGCTTGAAATAAAAATACTGTACTACTGTACAGTACTGTACTGTAGAGTACACAAAAGCACAACCACTTATAGAGGATGCACACACGTGACAATGTACACCAGACACGTGAACTAACTTATGTGACTGGACATGTGAACACACATTCACATCTTTGAAAGTTCACAACTTGAAGGTTCGTATGTAGGGGACTTAGTGTAGTAGGGTACTTTAACACATCCACTACATCAAGGGACAGATTATCCAGACAGAAAATCAATAAGGAAACATCAGCCTTAAATGACACATTAGATCAGATGGAATTAATAGGTATATACAGAATATTTTTATCCCCAAACAGTAGAATACACATTCTTTTCAGATGCATGGATTAAAGACTTAAATGTCAGATATGAAACCATAAAACCTCCAGAAGAAAACCTAGGAAGTATGCTCTTTGACATCTGTCTTAGCAATATTTTGGGGGATCTGTCTTTTCTGGCAAGGGAAACAAAAGCAAAAATAAACAAATGGGACCACATAAAAGTAAAAACTTTTGGCACAGTGAAGGAGACCATTAACAAAACAAAAAGGCAACCTGCTGAATGGAAGAAGATATTTGCAAATAATACATCCAATAAGGGGTTAATATCCAAAATATATCAGGAACTCATACAACTAAATATGAAAAAAACAAACAATCCAATTTAAAAAATGGGCAGAGGACCTGAATAAACATTTATCCAAAGAAGACATACAAATGACCAACTGACACATGAAAAGATGCTGAACATCACTAATCATCAGGGAAGTGCAAGCCAAAACCACAATGAGAAACCACTTCACACCTGTAAGAATGGCTATCATCAAAAAGACAACTAATAACAAGTGTTGGTGAAGATGTGGGGAAAAGGGAACCCTAGTACGCTGTTGGTGGGATTGTTAATTGGTGCAGCCACTATGGAAAACAGTATAAAGTTTCCTCAAAAAAATTAAAAATAGAACTACAATACAATCCAGCAATTTCACTTCTGGGTATTTATCCAGAGAAAACAAAACACTTATTTGAAATGATATATGCATCCCTGTGTCCACTGCAGCATTATTTACAATAGCCAAGATGTGAAAGCAACCTAACTAACGTCCATCAGTAGAATGGATAAAGAAGATGTGGTATATATAAACAATGGAATATTACTCAACCATAAAAAATAAAACCTTGCCATTTGCAACAGCATGGATGGATCTAGAGAGTATCATGCTAAGTGAAAAAAGTCAGACAAAGACAAATACTGTATGATCTCACTTATATGTGCAATCTAAAAAACAGAACAAATGAACAAACAAAATAAAAACAGATACAGAGAATAATGGGTGGTTGCCAAAGGGGTGGGAGACGGGGGGCTGGGTGAAATAGATGAAGGGGATTAAGAGGAACAAACTTCTGGTTATAAAATAAATAAGTCACGGGATGTAATATACAGCATAAGGAATATGTTCAGTAATAACTCTGTATGGAGACAGATGGTTACTAGACTTACGGTGATCATTTTGTAATGTATTTAAATGCTGAATCACTATATGGTACACCTGAAACTAACATTAATATTGTACATCAACTATATTCAATAAAAAAAGAAGTGGCTGGGGGCAAAAACTTTAGTTCTTCCTGCCCCAATAATTTCTCCTCAAAAGCCAATTTAATTTTTTAAAGAGTATTCTTTGATATAATTTATCGCCATTTTATTAATTTTCCATATAGTCTAAAAAAAAGGTTTTTTGGAAATTTTTTAATTTTATGAATTTTGATACACAAACTAAGAAAACTAGTGTGTGCTTGCTTTACAAATTTGCCCTCAAGACAAGTAAGCCCTTATTCTACTCCCCACCTCTAGCAACAAGGCTACTGCCGCAAACACCCTTCTAAGCAGAAATTTCGGAGTCACCACATTTAATATAGGCAGGCAATATATTATTATGGCTTTTTGACAAATAAGAAAATGCAAGTACAGAAATAATGGGTGATTGCCCAAGGTTTTGGATTTGTAGGCCAAATACAGAACCGGGATGAGAACAGCTCTGAGCCTGCCTGCTGAACCATACCACTTTCCGTTTTTAAATATTTAACAGCCTAATGCTTACATGGACAGTTCAGACGCAAGAGTTGATGCAAGCAGAAATGTAGTGACACTTTCTGCAAATGCTTTGTGTTCAAAACAGCAATAAGAGCTAAAACAACTAAGGACATGCTGCCGAGATGTAATTGCCATTCTGGAAATCACACATGCATTCGCATGGTGAAAGGTTTATGGGCACACCACTTCAGCTGTACCACGAAGGGCAGGAAACGGAAAAATAACACCTCTGGCCATAAGTCAATTCTAATATTTTGAAATAAAACAAAATATGCATCTATGTAAGCTATAAATATAGATTCCATACATCATCAATGCAATTGACACATATATACAACACCACGGAACATTTGAACAAGAGGGGATCTTTGATCATCTCAAACAGGGGTTTTCAAAGCTTCTTAAGCCTTAGAACCCCGTGTCCAAATGAAATATTATAAAAATAAGTGTATCACTTTAGTTGAGTGGATTGGCCCAGTGACCCCCTTGGCTCTGAAAGGGATCAGATAAACACTGTTTGAAAACCACTTCTTTCATCCAATTTCCTTATTTTACAGGACTGTTTGAAAATATGTCAAGATTAAGATAAAATTGTGTGAACTGCAGTAGTGTGTGTGTGCGTGTGTTACTCAACAGCCATGCGCTTACTTTTTCATGTTCCGAAAGTTTATAATATCTGCTAAGGCTTCTCAAGCTTAAGCCTGCTAGGAATCACCTGGAGAGTTGTTAAAACACAGTTTTCTGAACCCCAACCCAGAGATGCTGACCCGGAAGATTAGGGTGTGGTCATGGATTTGCATTTCTGACCAGCTCCAAGGTGCTGCTGCTCTGCTGCTGGTCTGGGAACCTCACCTTGAGTACCTGCACTCAAGGACAGCCTACAGATACAGACTTGCACTAAAGGAAAATGAGGGCACCAAAAACCTCCCTTACAAGCTCTCACACCCAACACAGCAAAGGGCTTGCAAATACTTGCTGAACAAATGACCAGTTACTGAGACAGCTAGTTTGTAAAGTGAGCTGCTCCATGGCATTGGATATAACACTTCTCATTGGAACAGTGCCCAGGTTGACACTCCAAGGACCTCACATAAATAACCTCATTCCACACTTTCCAGGGTTTCTTTGTCCTCCGGTGGGTTTCAGTGAAGAGAATGCGGCTGTGTCTTCTATCTCCTTTACCTTTTATCTTCTCTTTGCACCTCACATTCGTTCTCCAACCTGCTCCACCTGACCCTTATGGACTAAATCAATGGGTTCCCTTATCCCCTGACTTCCGGTTGGATTGTATCCATAGAAGGCACTGGCAGGAGGTTAGGAAGTAGGAGAAGGTTGAAGGTGCTGTTTGCATTGCCCCAGCTTCCTCCCTGCCAGGATGCCATGGGCTGGCAGTGCTCCTACCAAAGGGCACAGCTCATATTGGATGGCCCTTTCCTTTCAGCCACCCTCTATGGATTCCGGTAACTCTCCATCCCCTGACCTTTCAGGACTAGTGGGAGTAAAGGCTCCCAGCTGTAGCTAGCCCTGGGGTACTGCATTATCTCTGAATAGTTTCTATAAACCCCAGCCTCACTTTCATTTTGTTAAATTCTGCTTGAATGGCCAGTTCAAGGGTGCCTTCACTTCCTGATGGGACCCTGACTGGTAATATAAGGATGTTTCTTTGACTGCTCTCATGAGAGGCCAGGGCTTGGGGCCATACCCTCACCCATGACTTACTCTCCCTATGCTAGCTGTAATTTAGTAAAACTACCTACCTCTTCTCTATCTCACACAGGGATGAGAAGATACAATAATTTATTTGAAATCAATGCACACTTTCAGAAACTCAAATGTTCATATCCAACTTAGCTGTAGCATTTGATATATACCATGACTTAAACATTCAAAGCAATATACAAATAAGTCTTACGTGGATTTTTTAGACTTTGAAGTTTAATGGATGCAAGTATTTTGAAGGCTGATTCTTTCACTAGCAGTTTGCCTGTTATTCAATAAATAGCTATTTTTGAGTTAGCTATTACTCAAAATATAAACTGAGCTCCTGCAATGTGCCAGTCACTGAGCCAGGCCCAGTATGTACCAAGGTGAACAGGACAATCTCCCCTCCTGCCATCGTGGAGATTCCAGTCCAGCAAAAAAAGGAGATATTCTAAAATAAATTACAAATTTTATTTTTAGGTTATTACTATGATAGGTGCTATGCAGGAGAAATGCCAATGCTGAGTACACAAGGCAAAGGGGTGGGATGGGGGGGGAACGTGGGGGAGGGGAGGGTTGGGAAGTTGGGGTGGGTATCCTAAGTGGAGGAAATAGCAGGTTTACATGGACATACTTCATCTCACTATAGTCTTTTCTGAATCTTCTCCTAATGGAAATGCACATTTAAATAAGAAACAAAGACAGAAATGCAAGTCCTTTGAAAAGCCGAGGGAGGGACTTAGAAGATGGAAAGGAGAAACAACTGTTTGCCCAGCCTGAAATGTTACTCAGAAATGGTTAAGGTGGAAAACAAGAAACGCTGTGATCGTTACACGTGTTTTCATACCAGGAGAACAAGCCTCTATTTTCTATTTTTGTCCTAAACTATTTTTATTCAATGTCCACACTCTACTATGTTTAGATACCTCTGCTGAAAAACAAGTCTTCTAAGAGAATTGAGAGGCTGCTTTTCTTTCCTTTAGGACATTTTTCGTTGGACCTGTTGTTTCCTGAAGAGTCATTCTAAGTGCTCAAAATGCTAAAAGGCACTAAAAAAATAATGAACAAATTTTCACAGAAAATTTGTTTTCCAAGCAACAAACTTGGTGCTAATGAGGGGATTTCAACGTGGCCCCTCAGACACTGAAAACCAATTTCAAACAGAAATCCCATTAAAGGCCCCACAGGTGAACACTCACAGGCAGGTGCATTCACTCTGGCGGCTTCTCTCAGGCGGACCTTGGCTCTGCTACAATGAACTCCCTCTTTACCACTCACAGGGGTCCTCGCAGCAGACTGCGATGCATAGAATTTCTATCCTAGTTCAGCACAGGGCGATAGGGCACATTACTCACTTTCATGAAATTTATGGAAGATTTTGGTACTTAAAATGGTCTTCAATTATTTAAGGACCAGGCTATAAAAGCTACAGGCAAGTCTTGGTAAATAGAGCAGGAAATGAGAAAGCCCAGAGGCTTTGTCCTCTCTTCCTTCTCTCCCCACTCTGTACCCGTTCCCAACAAGTCCCTTGTCTTTTCTCAGTAGCTTTTTTGTTACAGGAGATGGCAGCCCATGTTACACAGTGACCAGTGGCCCAAATACAAATATTCTGCCCCCTCTCCAGAGAAATGCACATACATGCTTGTCAGTCTACATGGGATGATCTTTTGAGTTCAGAAAATATGATTACTATACTCATATATATCCCAACTATGTTTACCTCCTTTTCCTTTTTGTTAAGTTAAACAGATCCTATCATCTTGGTCAAGAAACTAGAGATTAAGAGCATGTGTATCAGAGCCAAGGTCAAACTCCTTCCAAATGCCCCATCCAGGCTCCCAGCTATGATCACCATCTTCATTCTCATTGAATCAGGTCCTATCTTAAGTGCTGTAAGTCAATTATATTTCATTTCTCCCCATTTTACCAATGAGAAAGCTGAAAAGAGATTAAGTTATGTGGGCATTTTATTCTCCCCATTTTACCAATGAGAAAGCTGAAAAGAGATTAAGTTATGTGGGCAACGTCACCCAGGTAATAAATGGAAGACCTGGGATGTCATCCCAGGCCTATCTGATTCCACAAGCCAGTCTCTACACCATAATGATGTTCATTAAAACAGAACTTAACCCTTCAGTCGAAGCATGTATTGTGTGTATGTGGTGGGGCAGGCGGGAGAGGGAGTGAGGGGAGAACTGTTTTATCGGTAATCTCTAATAAACCTTCATGACTGTAAGCTCTGAGAGGGCAGGCATCCTACGTGTCTTATTTTCCATGGTATCCCAGATCCTAGCACAAGACTTGGCATACAGCAGGTGTTCAACAAAAGCCTGAAGAAGAGAAGGAAGGGAGGGAGAGGGGGAGGGTGGGAGTAAGGGAAGGAAGGAAGGAAGGAAGGAATGCAGGCTGACTCTCAAAGAAAACAGTACATCTGGTAAAGTAGATAGAAATGTATGAGGGTCTGTAGCTCAGCTCATGTATCTGAATGCTGTGGCCCTTTAAGAAATAAGGAGGCAGTTTTCCAGTTGTTCAGGGAGATAAAGGAGGAATGAACAAGATTGGCAGCAAAATATTTGTCATACGGTTAATAGGGTACTCAGACCAATCGGTTTAGGCCACATATAAATTTGTAAAAAATACTCAGAGAGCAAAACCCCAGGGAAGTACAATGCAGTGGGCAGCTTTTCATTCCTGAAGATTCCAGTGGGGGTGGGTGGATGACCATTGGTAGTGGGACCCTGGGAGCAGCCATAAGGGACTAGTAAGTAAGCAGGAAGGCATCTTTTGGATAGCACGCATTCTGGAAATTTTTCTCTCTTTGCTAAAACCTAACAAGGCTCATAAGGCCACTCCAACTCCAAAGTATGGAGAAGAATGCATTTTATACCACGAATGATGTAACATTCATTCCTGAACACAGGACAGAGTAATGAGCAAATATAGTGTTTATACTCTCGTGCAGCTCACAACAAATCAGCAAATAAACATGAGAAGTACCAGGAGGTGATAAGTGCTATGCAGAGAATTAAAACGGGGTGCTGGAGGCTGTCATGGAGCTTATAGCAAATCAACAAATGAATCTGGGAAATATCAGTGTAGGATAAGGGCTCTGCAGAGAAGCCATGTGATTGACTTTAAAATGACGCAGAATAAAAACAAGAAGTCATTCTGAGTTTTCTCAATAAAGCCAAAAGCTACACTCTACTCTCCTTCCCTGAATTTATAGATAGACTTTTCCTTTCAGAATGCTGTGATAAGGGTACTGAGTTGGACTATGACAGCTCAAATCCTTATAAGACAGAGCGAGAACAGCAAATAGAAACAAGTAAATGAAACTCAATCCATATAGTGTAAGGAATGCATTTTGCAGGCCTCAGTCATCTTTCTTTCTGGGAACTAACCTACCTTCCCAGCCAGTCTAAATGCCACAGAAGACCCTGTTAGCTTCGTGGAGCGGTGAAAAACAGAAACTCAGCCAGCATAGCCTTTGTGTTACATCGGGGCCTGAGGCCCTAATGAGCTCACACTCAGGACAGGGGTGGTGGCGGTGGCACCACCTTGGTCAAAGGCTTGGCAGCCGTGAGGAGAAAGACACTGCACTGGGCTGAGGCCAGAGCCAAAGGAAGGCCTGGCAATCCCACATCAGCCTTGGCATCTCTGGAAGCCGTATGTAATACCAGGACAACAGAAGTGCACTACTTACAGCTCACAGGCAATGGCTTTGCTCCTTCACCAAAGGAAAAATAATACCACAATGACAAGACCTCACTCCCCTCCATCCTTGCCTGCACCAGGAACCTGACCGGGCCTAGCCAAGTCCACTCCCAGGAAAGGCGGAGGTGGGGACACATCAGATGCTGCATCATACTGGATCTTCTGGTTAAGGTGGCATTTTACAGAAGGGGAAACAGGAGCCTGCATTCATTCCATGGGGACTTGAGAGCCACTGAAGCTTTTCAACAGTGGAGTGATCAGATCTGTGCTTTACAGGAGACAGAAGTACTGGTAAAGGCAGGGTCTCAAGATGCATAGAGAAAAGTGACCGAGATGGCAAAGTATCTGAAAATGATGAAAAATGAGAAACAGCTGAAAGAACTGGGCAGGGAGGAGACATAGGAAACATAAAATACTCTTTAATACTTCAAGGCTCTCATATGGAAGAGGGGTTCAGAGTTCTCTGCAAGAACTAGAATGGAAGTTAAAGAGTTGGAATGGGGAAGAGATACAGATTTCACCTGTGACCAAACAGAAGAACTTTCTGATGACTAATGCTAAGCAAAAATAGAGCAGGTTACCCATGAAGTCTGACTCACTGGTGGTGTTCAAGTATGGTCCAGATTACATGACCATGAACTCCTTGTCCATTTTGTTTTTGTCTTTGTTTTATTGCGGTACGAGGGCCTCTCACTGTTGTGGCCTCTCCCGCCGCGGCGCACAGGCTCCGGACACGCAGGCCCAGCGGCCATGGCCCACGGGCCCAGCCACTCCACAGCATGTGGGATCTTCCTGGACTGGAGCACGAACCCGTGTCCCCTGCATCGGCAGGAGGACTCTCAACCACTGCGCCACCAGGGAAGCCCAATCCTTGTCCATTTTACGCTCTATTATTTCATGATTTCCTCCATCAATGCCCAAGGCCTTTCTAAGTCTGTCAACTCATAGCTGTCCTGAAAAATACAACTCAAGTTCCATCTCCAAGTCACTCCAGGCCTTTCCATAATCGTCTCTCCCTTTTCTGAATAAGACACTTATTACTTGTACCATTTATCTGGGAGATAAGCTTGCACAGCTTTGTGGCATTGTTTCTATTGAACAGTTACGTATTTCTTGTATATCAATTAGTTTTCATGGATTTTCTCTCTGTAATTAGACAACAGCTTCTGGAAGGCAATAATCTCATCTTATATTTACAGAACAAGTCTTGTGCCTTGCACATAGCAAATGCCCAGCCTGTTGGCTTATTACCAAGACTCCTCAGTGCCTACCCTGTAAAGCTGCAGGTCTCAAGGTAAATTTCTTGTGCGCATCCATACAAGAACCTTGTGGGTTCTTTCAGATCTCTGATCCTGATTATTTCATTTTCTGATTATACTCAGTTATATTTTAGTTGTATTGAGCTAAATATTTCTTCCAATTAAAACAGTATTCTTCCACAGCCTATTTTTAGAGAAGGGGAAAAAAAAGAATGAAACTTTTAATTGAAAACATTTTAAATCTTTCTTTCCATCACAAAATAAAAGGAATGGTTCTGCAGCAGAAACTGTCATCCAGAAAATCAGCCACTTATGAAAGGCTTAATTTTTCTCATGGTTGAATTAAAACAAGTGCAATTAACACTACTGATTTATTCTCCCACACAGAGGTTGCCTTTGTGAATATTAGCATTCAAGACCAATAACAGGGAATTCCCTGGTGGTCCAGTGGTTAGGACTCCACACTTCCACTGCAGGGGGCACGGGTTTGATCCCTGATCAGGGAAATAAGATCCTGTATGCTGTGCGGCATGGTCATAAATAAATAAATAAATAAAATAAAATCAATAGGGAAAAATTTGACTCCTCCATAAATGATGTTGAGACAACTGGCTATCCATTTGGAAAAGAGGTAGATCACCAACTCATACCACAAACAAACAAACAGATCAATTAACAAATTAAGGTGCCTCTCAAACCAAACGACTGTAGGAATTTTTCAGCCCCTTTGGGTCTTTACATGGATACACCTGTTGAATGTGGCTCCTTCCATAACCTATTTAAGTGATCATTCCTTTTTCTAAATGCAGCCTTTGAGGTATACGAATTTCCAGTATCGGAGGGCAGTTCACAACCATATTTTGGATGTGAACTTTCCTTTGGAGAAGGAGCCAAAGCCTCAGAAGCTGAAATCTCCCCCAAGATGCTGCTTTTGAGCAAGCACCATGAGCTTGCCTTATACCAAGTCCTTCTGATACTTTGAGATTGGAGCAGACTGAATGGGAAATACCACAGACGCACTTTATATGTTGAGAGCCAATGTGCATGCAGTTAGGCTTCTTGTAAAAGGTTATAGCCTTGAAAATCCCTCTGATTTCTTATACGTAAAAAATTGCACATACTGTTTTCATGTAATGGATTTTCCATGACAACACATAAATTAGCATATGTTGGAAACTGTAAAGGGCTCTCTTCCCTTCTATTTCCGGCTGCTTCCACACTGAAAGACATGACCCCGTGGGTATACAGAGTTAGACAATTCTATTTTTAAAAGAGAAATAAAGCATGGCGTGAACGGTTCTAAACCCCCAAATGGCCAGAGGCTACCAGATAAATACACTTCTGAGACAGAGGCTGAACACTTCTTGGAACTTGTTCTCCCTTCTGAGCACATTTACCACAGAAGTTCCCCTGCCTCTGAGGTCCTGTCCCTCTGCCACCAGGCAGTGAGGGGTTTGCAAATCTAACTGACGGGCACGTTGTCTCCTCATCCCCATCCCTGGCCCTCTCAGAGGCTCTGCCAAGGGTTCACTGCCCTAGTCCAGAACCAGGATCTCCTTTTCGTTAAGAAAGTTTAGTTCCAAATACCTTAGCCCACCTCTGCTATAGACCCGCAGAACTCCACCTCCACACCGTGGCCTGAAGAAAACCAGAAATGGAAAGCTTCCAATCCCCTTTGTCCCCAGGCTAATGAAAATGTGTGGGGGGGGATTTTATGCATCTGAATTTTCACCTTCCTATTAGAGGGAAACTTGTATGAAATTCATCACGCAACTAGGCCCACCAGATGAGCTTGTTTTTGTGAAAAAAACAGCTAACAAACCAAAACTGTAGGGTCGTGTTTATCTGCTGTGATAGCTACTCTCCATTGGCCCCTTCAAGTCCACTCTCTATGCTTCACCCTGCTCAGAAGCCCAGAAGGCTACATTTTATGGAATGCAGCGCTGGGCTTCTTGCCATCTCCCTGGGTTCGGGTTGGGGTCTGCAATGGAAGGCCTCGTGAGCAGAAGGAAGAGAGCCGGAGGGTTTACTGTTCAATCTTCTCCTGGTGGGTGGATATGTTCCTCTGCTCTACGCACAGCCCCATCCAGCGGCCTCTACCACCTGAAGCTCGTTCCCTTCCTCTGTCCCCTCAGGGTGCTTTCATTATCCTTTTTTGGTTTCCCTTAACCTGCCTACACTTTTGTAAATAGATCTTTCCTTAAACTCTCCCGAACTTCCTGCTTGAGTGTGCCTCTGTTTCCTGCCGGACTCTGCAGCACTATTTTAATCTAGCATTCTCCAGAAATGCCTCCACCTGAGGATTCAACAAGCCATAAGCACCCAAGAAACCAGGAGAGAGGAGAGAAACCAACTGGTTATATGCTGTTTATAAAAACAACTCATTCTTCGGACAGTTCTCTAAGTCTTTAACCTTTCTAAAGGTTTTAATGCAAAAAAAAAAAACCCCAAAAGAAGGAAAAATCTCTGCTTAATTAAAACGTCATCTACCACCATCCCAAGCTCTGCATCCAATACAACAAACTTCTGCTTCCAAAACCAAGGGTATAGACGTAGCCCTCTTCCAGCATATGGTTCCATGACATAAATAGTTTTAATAAATATCAGTATAATAAAATATATCATTGACATCAGATAGTGTTATTTATAGAAGAAATGGGCAAGGCCTTTAAGAATAAGAGTGAAAAATCTGTTCTATAGGACAGCTGACTAATAAATGTTGGAGCTCCTTAGTGAAAGGAGTTTGCAATTTAATACCAAAATTGTTCAGCTATTTCTAACTGACTCAAAAACAACTCTTGGAAACCTAGGAGATCAACAAGCAATGAAGCATCGTGCTCTTTCCATCAGTGGAAAGGGCTTAAAGGACTCTCCAAATAACATCCTCTCTCTCCCAAATTTGAAATTAAAGGCAAGCCAGAAGCTATCAAGTGTAACTTTAGCCATGCAGAACCCACCTGAAGAGAATACAGTCACGTCTCTTCCGTTTAAGAACAAGGATAAAGGAGTGCTGAAAAGCCACCACTTTTTCAAATCACAGAGGATGGTATTTTATGATTGAATCTGTGACTCCCTAAGACAACTCTACCCAGAGAGTTTCCACCATCATCTCAGATCAGGTCTTTGCAGCTCAGCTTCTCATCTGTGCTGAGAGCTCAGGCACCCCACACACTTTGGGGGCTGGAATACCAGCTTTCTAAGTAACATGTGACAGCAGACACCAGAGTCAGGGACATGGATGTAGCTGAAGGGCCTATCCACAGACTATCTGCTTTATTAGAGCATAAAATATCTAAACAAGGTCAGTCCCATGCTCCCTTTAATCCAGCATCCTGCCCCTCGCTGAGAACTGTCATTTAGACACCAGCTTCAAGGATGAAGGACATCCTCTAAAAGCATGTTTCCACTCCTGACCCATATAGATTATATCACCCACTGTCCTGTTCTTCAAAAATAATCAGGAAGACTAACTGAACAACAACAAGAAAGAGTCTAGTGGGACAAGGTGAAGTTTACTTCTGCTTCTCCATCCAGCCAGAAGTTCCAGAGTGGTGGCCTGGGAGGTTGGGTCTGTCTCCTTTAGGTGAGGAAAATTCTCTCCTTTACATCACCATCCCCATACCCTGCTTCACTCACAAACGTGACCTATCTGGCCCTGTCCTAGACGGTGTCCCAGGTTCACTCCTATGAACATTTAAAGATACAATTGAAGAGAGAGGAAGATGAACTGGCCAGGCGGCAAGGTGGGGGCAGAGAATCCTATGGGTGCTGTGGTGGCTTTAAAACTTGTTGGCAAATTCTGTGATATTTCTCCCATGTAGAGGTGGAGTCAAATTCCCCAACTCTCGAATTTGGGATGGCTTACTCACATCCACCAAATAAAATGTGGTGGAAGCTGTGCTGGTAACTTGCAAATTTAGATCAAAAGAGCGGTAGAACTTCTGTCTGGCGCTCGCGCTCTCTCTCTCTCTCTCTCTCTCTCTCGCTCTCTCTCTCTCTCTCTCTCTCTCTCTCTCTCTCTCTCTCTCTCTCGCTCTCTCTCTCTCTCTCTCTCTCTCCTCCCCCACCCCCGCCCCGCCTCTTTTTCTCATTCAGGATCTTCACTTGTGGAACCCGGCCACCAAGCCACATGGAAGCCAAGCACCCATGGAGAGGCCCATGTGAAGAGAAACCAGGGTTCCCCATCCCAGCCTTCTGGCAAGCCCCTCACCTCAAGCCCCCAGCCAAAATCCAGAGCCAACTTGCCAGCCATGAGAGGGTGCCATCATGGCAGTGGGTCCTCCAGCCTCCAGTTGACCTGTCCCAACTGATACCGTGTGGAGCAGAGATGAGCCTTCCCACCCAGCCCAGCTCCGATTAGAGATTCGTGAGGCGTGTAAGTGATTGCTCGGCCCCTTGGTTTTGGGGTGATTGTTATGCAGCAATATCAGAACAGACGCTTAGACTCTAAAACTTTTACTAGTAATTCCAATATGGAATCTATTAAATATGTCTTCATCTAGTGAGAGGACAGAAAAATGAGGGAGAAGGCAGGTTCTATAGCTTCTACATTTTTTAAAACCATGAGAACCCAAATATAACCCCCCAAAAAGGTACCCGTGACCTTTTACACTTGACATTTTACTCACTTTTAAGGGCTATAAAAAATGGAAGAGGAAAGAGGATGAATGCTAATGATGCTGGGACTGGAGAGCCAGAGTAGGCACACCTATCTCTGCCCCTTCACTTTAAAAACCCTTGCAATACTTCCTTTTTCTTCCCAACCTGCTTATTTTTGCTGGCAAGATTATTTACAGTCAACCCTTCTTCCTAGAAGGACATCAGATCAAATTCCAAAAATGCTCATTCAATAACACTCAAGGGGTGAGGGTTGAAGCGCTGAAGCCTTAGGGCGTGTTTTTTTCCTGAAAATTATTCTGCACACTCCATCACATGAAGTTCCTGAAATTCACCCAGCAGCATGTCACTTCCTTGTTCAAAAACAAATGAGCACTCCCTTTTACTTACTGTATTAAATCTAATTTTCTTTGTCTATCTTTTATGGTATCATGGCTTCCCCTTGTATATTGAACTATACTTCCCAATCTGCCTTGGTTATTCTCACCTCTAAGCTTTGATTCATGCCAAGCCATAGCCCCTTACCTATGTCTTTTTTATCAGCCAACTGTCTTTCAAAGCCATATTCAAGCCTAATCTCAATTTCAAAAAAAAATTCCCTGACCACTGCAGCTGACAGCAATCCCTCTCTCCATCTGAAGTCTTACGGCACTCACAATCCACGGGGCTCATCTGGTATTTATGCAGATCTTCCCGTTCTCCACCACTCATTATGGGTCCTTCAAGTGCAGGACCATATGTTATTCATCTTTACATTCCTCCCCATCACTCCAAACATAGCCACAGCCCCACTCAGCATCTTGAATATCTCATGTGTTCAATTACTGCTTATTAGATTAGTTAAATGAACTAAATAATATGGCAAATAGCCTGCAAAGTTCCATCTAGTAATACTTTTATTTTAACCAGTAACTACTCTTAAGGAATGAAGCTTTAATTGGGCAATTCTGAGCCTGAGCCAGCCAGCTGGGGTTGGTGGGGGAGGGATTGAGGAACACTCAAATGGGGAGGTGGCTGCCTATGTCAGACCTGCCCAGGGAAATTTATCTTCTGTTTATTATATATGAAGAAAGGTGTAGAAATTACTTACTGTAAACCTTCAATTTAGAGATGAAGACAGTAAGACTCAGAGAGGATAAGTAATAAGTCCCAAAGCAGCTGGTTATCCGCAGAACTGGCCTTGACCTAATTTCTCCTGACTCCAGGAGTTCTAGCATTCTTTCCACTACAGAAAACTGGAGGACTACTGCCTTTTCTCAATAAGCACTCCTCTTTGAAGAGCAGCCTATAGACAGTATTTCAAATTGAACATTTAAATGATCTTTTTAAAGTCAATTTTGACTGTGAAGAGTGACCCCAATTGCTAGACATTTTCTTCTCAAGAAAAAAAAAAGATCCACTTTTTTATTCCTCTGACTGAGAAAGATGCGTTCATGTATCTAACTTGCAAGCAATTTCTCCAAAGGAAAAGGGGATTCTTATCTGAGCACTGCATCATACAGTGTCTCTGGGATGAAAACAGCGAACCAGACCAAGTAATTGGCATAGCCAAAAGAAAAATATAAAAGATGAATGCCGATGCATTAAAAACAAAGCCAGAACCCAGGACATTTCTCAAGTAAATGTGTGCATTTACTTGAGAAACTGATAAAAAGCAGCTTAAATTACAAACCCTTTTCTTTAAGAGGCTCAGCAGTCACTCCTTGTTAGTATACTAGCAAATCCTTTTTACCAGATTTACCTTCCAGATTCTAAGATGGATTAAATCTTTCCACTGACCTTGTCAAAATAGGCCTTTCTCATAACAAGAAGTAATAAAGGCAACTCCATGGCCCAGATTAATAAGATCAGACAGGTAGGCTGACATAGACAGCAGAACAAAGTCCCCCAGTAATTTTTAATTTAAAAAAGTAACTCATGAGAAATGAGTACTCCACTTTGTTTTCAAGTTCTGGCTCTATATTTTGATTAAATAAGGAAAAGTTATTTATCTATAGCTATAGCTATATCTGAGATAAACATACTTGTCAACACATATGTCAAAATAGAAATTTAAGGAGTATAGTGGTATATAGTAGTTAAGAACCCATCCTCTAAAGCCAACTACCTAGTTGAAATCCCAGCTCTGTCACTTCCTGTGTGACATTGGGAGAGTTACTTAAAACATTTTCTAGTTCAGTGTCTTGATCTAAAACATGGAATTGATATTATTAGTTAATTCACAAGGTTTTTATTAGGAATCAGTGACAATACATGCAGGGGACTTAGTGCCTAGTAAACACATAAACATTAGCTGTTATTATTATCTGGGAGAGGGGCAAAATTATTAATATGTGACTACAGATGGTCTTCCCCTATCCCCTCCTGCTTGTCAGGTCAGCTCCAGGGTTTTCTCTTGTTGCACTGTCTGAGTCTGGGTGTGAGAAAATCCACTAGAGAGCATTCAAACTCTATTTCCCGGGGGGAGGTTCTATGTAGGAAAAAGGGTCATGGGTCGAGTGTGTGGGCTTCGGGGAAGATGGCTAAGTGTATGAGCTAGACAGTATGTGTCAGCAGAAAAGTAACAGGGAAGCCATTTAGAAATGAGATGGCAATATGAAGAGAGGAAGTTTCAAGCAACTGCGGCATGAAATAGAATTGAAAAGAAGAGAAAAGGTATATTTAAGAACTTCATGTTCGTTTCATGTTCTTTGAGAGTTATGATAAAGATAGGAATTAATTTTTTTTGTCATTGCTTTGGACTATGGGACATTGTTCCCTTGGATGTGAGGCTGTACTGAGACTGAGCCTCAATTTCATATGGGTGCAGAGCAAGTTAGGGCGACAGAACAATTTGCACTACATGGCTTCAGATCTACAAGAACAGATTATCACAAAGTGGTAAACATCACTGAGCAGAGCACACAGCTTTAAAAAGAAGCTAAAACATTCCCTCCATGTATTCACTAGAGGCCTTTAAAAAATATTTTGGCAGTAGGTATCCAGAGCCATAAAAACATTTATCCCCCTCCACGGGGTACTAATTCATCCTAAAGGAAAAAAAAAGAAACGCTGTACACAAGAAGATGCTCATGGCAACATTATTTATAACAGTAAAAAAAAAAAAAAAAAAAAGGAACCAACCAACCAACTAACCAAAATAAAGTGCACTGATTTAATAGAATGATACAACTTTGTTTAAAATGATAATGTTGAAACTTGGGAAAATTTCTTAAAAACCCAGAATACTGATGCTGATCCTGGAGCTGTCCGCTTCCAGCCTAAGGACACAGAAAAGATCACTGCCCTTAGAATTATGGGCTATAGCCTGTTTGCTGATGCTTTCTGGGTAACCCAGGCTTTCAGAACTCCTTTATTTTCCTCAGAAATGACTTTAGATTAACCCTCATCCAATTAACCTAGTATCTGCAACTGCCCACCAGTTTAAAGAGATCTGGGCCTGGCCCCTCTTATTCTCCTTAGTTCTAGTTTAAGAATAACAAATAAAACTTTTGCATTTATTCTTCTGGTTTTGAAGGTTTTTAAGTTTCACATCCTCTATTGGATTCAGAGGGTTAATAAAGCCTTTGATAACCCATTTCTTTAAATAACAGTCCCAGCACGCCTGGAACAGTAAGTAGAATCCTGGGAACAATGCTCTTGCTGAGAACCTGTGTGATCTCTGCCACATAATCTGTAGAATCAGACCTGGGTTTTTATTTAAGGAACTTGCAGAAAAGGAGAGAAACGTAACATGTTAACACCATTCATTCATTCATTCCACAAATAAGCACCGACAATGTGCCAGACACCACCGGGAGCACAGACTGTCACAGTCCCAAGCTGCAGAAGATGCAGAGAACAGTTAAATCTCATAAAATGGGATGTGTGCCTTGAGAGAGGAAGTGTGGGGAGACAGAGGAGACAGCTAAGCCAGCTTCCAGTAAGTCAGGGAAGAGGAGGCAACATTCTCCCTGGATTCAGCCGGAAAGATTTCAAATCAATCGTAGAAAAAATGCAGAAATAGGCGCAATTCAGACTTTGTATTCTTATTTCTAAGCCATATTCTTTCAGTCTGTCCTGTTCTATTCTCCTAAACACCGCCTCCAAATACCATTTCAAAAGCAGACACCATAAATGTAATCTGAGAAGCAAAGTCCCCTCAGCAAATAGCAGATAAGCTAACATTCTCCAACAACCCACTGTGGGCCAGGCCCTCATCCAACTGCCAACCCTACCATTTTGATCTTCTCTGTCTTGGATGAAAATATTCTCTCTCTCCATCCTGGTATGGTTTTAATTTAGTTCTGTGAATGACAGTAGTAGGAAGTAGTTTATTTTGGTTTTAAGTAGAAAGGAAGACATATTTTGTTTTTTTTTTTTAAGAGTGGCAAAGGGCACGCTGAATCATCTTCTTTTGCCTGACATCGTATAGACAATGTGCTATTTTTATAGAAAAGATTCATCTTCTCTAATTTTGATGGTGTCCTGAGTAGCCTCAGTGTGACAAGTCGGAGAAACTACACAGTGACACAGACTTGTCACAAACACAATAAATTATCAGGTGCCCCTCACCTCTCCTGGAAAAACTACCAAGGCTGCTTGTTCCCGTGAGGCTGAGACCCTTACAGCTTCATGCAGGATGGGAATTTGAGAAGAAAGGGAGTCAACATTGATCCATCTCCATTGTAATCCCACTAATACAAAAACCCTAACCTTGAAATCTGATTTTAGCCACTCCAATAAAATTTCAGGAGAAAAAAACAATTTTGAAACATGGAGAAGTTTGCAAAAAGTTATCTACTTCACATATATAGTACTAACTCATGTGCCTGAGTTCTCCCCCAAGGCAGCGGGGATCCAGAGGAGTTCAGGGAGGGCCAAGGAGGGCAACAGAGAGAAAAGACAGGGCTGAGGAAACAGGGCAAGAAAGAGTCCAGCCAACCACCCAATGCAAAGGATCTAGGTAAAGGGGAGACGCAGGTCGAGAATAGGAGAAAACAAAGGAGAATGGAACAAATCTGGGGGTGCTATTTATAGGGTGTCTGTGGAGAAGGCAAGAGCCAGGGAGGGCCCAGAACCATTTCAGAAGGCACAGGCAATACAATTAAAACCCTGGCCATGCTCCTCGCAACTGCACACTGTCCACCATCCAGGGCAAAAAGGGTCTCTTGAAGAGGCAGTCCCCTTGAAAATCCCTCAGGAACGTGTCTCTCTGGGGCCTTGCCATGCCGCTTGTCAAAAATTTCAGCACAGCTAGTTTGGGTTCTTGCGCTGGAATGAATCTTTGGTTGAGCACCAGCTGAACTAGCTGGCTTCATTTATCGGCCATGTTGGATGAAAAGCACACTATTAAAGCTCTATGCGGCAAGATGCTCCTACCGTGTAAGTCATGTGAGAGGCAAAGCCATCTGAGCAAAGAGTGCGGGCGGTGACGCCCTGATGGAAGGGCAGATAGAAGTGCTGGTGTTATTCAAATGTTCAGTGGGCTTGTTCTTCCTCTTCCCGCTTCCTCCTTCCCTCCCTCGACCCTAATCACAAAGAGCTCAATTATGATAAGGAAAGTGTGTCACCTTTTCCCAAAGTCAAGTGAATTCATGCATTTCCATTATTAAGCCAAAATATATGTATTAACTATAAAGGCTGAAAATGTAAACTGCTTCAACAAATATTACAATATATTAAAATAGGTAAGGACAATGAATGCAGGTTGATAAAGAACATCAATCTATCATGGAGATCTTCCCTCCATTTTGTGATTGACAGGAAAGACTCTATACTATAATAATACAAATGGCCAACATCCCAGCCGTGCCACTTACCAGCTGGCTGAATTTGGGCAAGGTAACTAATCGCTGTGTCTAAGTTGTAAGCAGGATTAATAATGGATTGTTGTCTAAATGTCCATCGACAGATGAATGGATAAAGAAGATGTGGCACATATACACAATGGAATATTACTCAGCCATAAAAAGAAACGAAATTGAGTTATTTATAGTGGGGTGGATGGACCTAGAGTCTGTCATACAGAGTGAAGTAAGGCAGAAAGAGAAAAATAAATACCATATATTAACGCATATATATGGAATCTAAAAAAAAATGGTTCTGATGAACCTAGGGGCAGGACAGGAATAAAGACGCAGATATAGAGAATGGACTGGAGGACATGGGGGCGGGGGGTGGGGAAGGGTAAGCTGGGACGAAGTGAGAGAGTGGCATGGACATATATACACTACCAAATGTAAAACAGATAGCTAGTGGGAAGCAGCCACATAGCACAGGGAGATCAGCTCGGTGCTTTGTGACCAGCTAGAGGGGTGGGATAGGGAGGGTGGGAGGGAGACGCAAGAGGGAGGACATATGGGGATATATGTATATGTGCAGCTGATTCACTTTGTTATAAAGCAGAAACTAACATACCATTGTAAAGCAATTATACTCCAATAAAGATGTAAAAAAAAAAAAGGGTTGTTGTGAGGATTAAAGAGTTAAAACGCATGAAGCACTCAGAGCAGTTCCTGGCACAAGGCCACTGCACTGCACACCTTCTGGGTGACATTCCCAGGGTTGCCTATGAGGAAGGTGCCCCTGGGAGCTGTGTGGTACACAGCTCATGCCCAGGCCTGGCACAGAACAAGTGCTATTTGCTGTTCTTCTCATTTACGGGGTCTTTACTATGTACTAAGTAATGTGCCAAGCAATTTTCAAAGATTTTCTTGCTTAATCTTCAGAATAACCCTATGAGGTAGGTACTCTTATTATTCCCATTTTAGAAATGAAGAAACTGAGGTGCAGAAAGTTTAAGTAACTTACCCAGTATAAACCAAGACATCAGGACTCAGACCCTGGGTGCCTAACTACAGCTCAGGCTCTCTGTACACACCACCTGGCCAGGCAAGGAAGGGACCAGGTCATTCTTAGATTAAATCGACTAGTTTATGCAATTAATCCACAAGCATACTCTATAGGGAAAAAAAGGCTACATCACTCCCTCATCTCCAGAACGTGCAGTCCAGGGATCATTAGCTGCTGCCACCACCTTTCCCCTGATGCTGTGAAATGGGGAGCCATATCCAGAATTAACAAAGAGCATCACTTGTCCAGAGTCAACGAAGATCTTTCTGTGCGCACAGCTCCCAACAAGGGCACATGTAATTAGTTAAATAAGCAAACCAGTAGGTTGATAATAGAAAGGTCAACACAAATGTATCTGCTAATCGGCTGATAGGCCCATGTCCCAGCAAATCTGAGGCAATTTCACTGCCTAGGAAAGATGAGAATTTCAGCCCTTAGCTTTTTGGACTCCCTCTTGCTGTCCAAGAAGTAACACTGGGTGAGGATACTATTTTAAGCCAGTAAATTCCAGTGATGCATGCAAAGAGAAGCGGGGCTGACACAGAGTGGGGGAGGCGTGGATGAAGCTCCAGCAAGTCCTGTCCTCCTCGTCCCACTACAGTCCTTCCCGCTCCTGACTACCAGTTCTCCATGCCATTTGGCTGCCTGCTGCATTGGGCACAATCTTCACTTTCACAGCTGAAAGGACAGACTTCTTGAGGACGCATGACAGAACGAATGGGCTCTGCAATCAGTCCAACTGAGTTGAAATCTTGGCTCTACCACCTCCCACTGTGTGACTTGCCAAAACCCCCAAGAGACTTCTTAGCCTCGGTTTCCTCATCTATACATCTGGGACACGAACAGTATCTATCTAATGGGATTGATGTAAAGATTAGATGCATGTCAGCTTCCAGAACTCCATAAATAAAAGTTGCTATTCAACACTGTATTGATTGAAAGTGGTGACACATTTTTTTCCTTTAATTTACAAGGACATAGACATTCAAATGTTCATTATGCTCTCCAAAGCAATCACCTTAAGAATATCTCCAGGCAGCATTTTTTCCCTGAAGCTTCCTTTGCTTAACATGTTTCTGGAACTTCTCCTTTGGAATGGCCTCCAGCAGGAATATCTGTGGTGATGACAAACCTCTTTTCTTTGGGGATGCGTTATGACCAGAATGATCATTCAGAGGCAAGCACAGTGTCAAGAAGAGGAGCATCCTTCCAGTCAAAAGTGAGGGGCAACTGTGAAGCTCCAATCTGGTCCCAATACATATGTCCAGTTCTATCGGCTGCCACTGCTCCCATCCTACACACTAGAGTTCTCAAGCCTCACCTCCTGCTGCTCTCCAGACTCGGTGCCCGCTATTCCTCCTGAATGGAATGGTACAGTCTTTCTCCCTGATCCCTCTGGAAATATCCTACTTATCCACCATGCCCCAGCCCACATTCAACCCTTCTGTGACGCTTCTCCTCTGCCAATGAGGCAGAACAGCACAGAGGGTAAGAACACAGACATGAGGGTCCAATGACACGGCTCAAGAGAAGCAGCAGCCCAGCTGGTGATGTGCATGGACCATGGAGCCAGGCTGCCTGGGTCTGAATCCTGCCCCTACAATGTGGCCATGAGCTCTGTGATCTTAGATGAGTTACATCACTTCCCCATGTCTCAGTCTCCTCAACAGTGAGATGACAGAATAAAGCACAGTAGCTACCTCAAAGGTCTGTTTTGGAGATTATATAAAGCACCTAGAACAGTACCCTACAGATATTTAATAAAGCCCTAGATCTGCTGTCTCCTAGCTGGGTGACTTTTGGTGGGTTATTTAACCTCTTTGCGTCTCAATTTCTTGACTTTAAAATGAGGGTAAAAAAAATAGCGTCAACTCTGTATGACTGTTGAGGATTAAATAAAATAATACATATATTATTTTAGTACATAATGTATGTAGAGCCTTGTATATGATATCAACAAAACAGTAGTTTTTTTTTTAAACAGTTGTTTCTTCTGAACTCCATAACACCTTATTTGTATCTCTACTATGGCACATATCAAATATAATAACCTAGACTGGAAACTCCTGGAGGACAGGAACTGTGTCATTATTCTTCTGATAAAGGGAAAACCTGTTCAGCTGGCAACTAGGCTGTTAGGGGGGAAACTGAAAATTGAAACAAAAACCATAACTTGCAAAACTGTATTATAATGCACAAAGTAGAAAAATTGTACCAAACCATGACATGCAAGACAAACTAAGTTCAGACTCAACACCAGCTCGTTCAGATGCATGGTATTCTAAGCAAGACCACAGACAAACTAACCTAACAGTAACTCCACACTGTTATGTGCCCCAAAGATAAGACCACAGACAGTTTCAGCAACTTCCTACATTACAAATTCTGGCCGATCTTTGCCAAAGCCATCCTCTGACTAACTCCAGTCCTGAAAACTCTATAGATGTTCTTCCCTAACTTCCACCTGTTGAAATGCCCTACAATTCTCCACGATGTGTGCTCTCCCTTACTGCAGCCAGCTAATAAACCTAAGCTTGTTTGACGATGGTGTGTCCTGGGAGTCTTGTCTGGTGGGCTTTAACACACGTTGGTGTGCCAAGGCCTTGGAGCAGCACCTGGGACTAAGCAGGCATTTAATAAATTGCATCTTGAACAAAAGAATGGGGCAATGAGACTCTTTTGCTTTTGTAACTTATGAGTTCTGAAGATAATTCTAAATAGAGAGTTTCAAAAATATTAAGAACTACATCAAGCAGCCTTGAGGAGACTATGTATATAATTTTCCAAGCTATATACCTTAAAGAGCAATCTCAACTGACAAATATATAATCGGGAACACTGATTAAAAACCAGTCTTGGACTTGCCTAACAGTGCAGTGGTTAAGACTCCGAGCTTCCAATGCAGGGGGCACAGGTTCGAACCCTGGTCGGGGAACTAAGATCCCACATGCTGCACGGCGTGGTCAAAAAATAAAAATTAAAAAAAAAAAGTTTAAAGAAAACAGTCTTGTTGCTGTGCACTTATACACATCAAGTATAATTCATGCTCTACTGGAAATGATAAACTAATTGAGGACACACGAAGTAAAGAAGCAAGTGGACATGGTCTGTGTTCCCACAGCACCTAGCAGAGGGTCTTGCTCACAGCGGTTGCTCACAGAAACATATTTATTGGTTACTGACAGGGATTTTACTCTGTCAGTAATAACTGGCTGAGAGCTTTTGAGTGGAGGCAGATCCTGATAAATACGAGAGTCTAGGAAACTCATATAGCAAAAGCAAAGAAATTCTGTGAGCAGGCAGGCTTGTGGGAGGGTATCTCAATAACCAGACCATTAGGAAGGTCCTTGCCTATGGGGGTCACAGTGGGAAAGGAAACAAGTCTGTCTTGCAGAGCTAGAAGGGATGACCGTGATGACTAAGCGAACGTGAGGGAGTGTGGAGGGCAGCGGAGGTAAAGATGCATCGATGTTGAGCACCACAGCGATTTGGAAAATGATCCTGATGCCGACGGGAACAGCTGCCAAGGACAGAGATGATCTTTTCCTCAGTGCTAATGCCTATTATCATGGGGTTTGGGTTCTTAGGTTAAAGCAAAGGTACAGCATTGCATTAACCACTACCTACTGCTCTAACACCGTCAAGAGGTCAGATCAATAAGGGTGAAAGGCTCTCTGTATCCACGTAGAGTCACTAACTATAAGCACCTCATTGATCCTAGCTACTCAAAACCATGACATTCCTTCATAAGGCATGATACACAGATTTTTTTTTCTCTAACTTTGCTCAAAATCGCAATAAAACTAATTTAAGCTATGAGAGTCAATGACTTGAAATTTAAGCCAACTGACCACTAGAATGAATAGCTTATGATCCTTTTTTTTTTTTTTTTTACTTTTTTACTTTAACATTTTTGTGATTTAAAGAGAGCAGCCAATATGACTGAAGACAAAGCCAGACCAGACATTTTTCCAAGCTAGGGAAAAAGGAAATACGGTCAAGACGAATAACAGTGAAAACTAACTAAATGACATAAATATATAAATAATACCTTTAAAGAGCATGTTTTTATTTTATTTTTTCCAGAGTCTTTTATGTGAAGGTAGCTTTGCCCAAGAATCCATCACAAATATGGAAAGGAAAAGTGGGGTTAATTAAATAGGAAGAAAACATCACAGCAAATAGGAGACTGACAGCCACCACTGCATCATATTTAAGATTCGATATGAAGTATTTCAGAGAGACAGTCCACCAGGAAAAGCAAGATCAAATATGAATTTCTTTTCCCAAGAATGCAATCTTCTGGGCACTGTCGATTCATCACTCACTAAAAACCCGCAGCTGAAGAAAACATTTTCGGATCCCTTCGCTGAAATTGCTGCAACCAATCTATTTTCAGCTCTATTTCTCTGAGACTCACAGCAGAAGTTCTTAAATGATCCTGGGGCCAGGTTTTGTTAAAGTTGCCAGAAGCATTTAAGATGGTTTTGTTGCTTTGCTTTCATTTTCAAATAATCTGCAACTGAAGGTACTGGGCTAGAGTGAATGCTTTCCCAGAAGCAGGCCTCTCTACCTCTTGGTCATCTGGGTCTGTTTTCATTAAATAATCATGCACCGAAAAATCAATGAACAACTGGAAATGATTATTTAGTAATTACATTTAGCTCCAACAGACACAACTCATTAGGACAAGAAGAGCACACACGTTACAATGGCCATTTTTAACTCTGAAAATGCCAGTTGGGGCAACCAACAATGCAAGCTATGCCAGTCCTCCTCCTCCTCAGGGCTCAGGAGGTCAAATTCAGGCGCCGCATCATGTTAAAGGCAATACCTTTCTCGCGACACAGTGAGGCCGAGGAAACGAGAAATCAGGGTCTGTGCACTAAAACACTTCAGAACAGGCTAAGGGAGTAGCAAGTTTTTAAAACAATAAAACTGGCTCTATAGAAAACGGATTATTTGCTCATTAATTGAATGCACCTACTTTGAATTTCCTCTAAACGTAATGTCACGAGTAATCATTTCAGGGGCTCAAAGAGCAACAAACCATTTTGCTCGCTATTCCCCATCCCTGCTACAACACCCACAACCCTACTCCACCTCTCCTGCCCCCATGTCACCTATACTGTTGGCTTCCTGTTGGGTTTGACTAATGGGGGCACCAGGAAAAGACGGGAGGGCTGGGAGGAGAGCAACGGGGTTTTGTTTCCCCTACTCTCTCCCTGTTTCACCTCAGTGTCTGACCACAGTTATGGCCCTTCACCGCTACGGCTCCTGTCGAGTGGCCCTTCCGCCATGGTTACAACCCTCCCTGGACTCCACTATTTGTCCCTCTTGACCCTTTGGCCTGGGGATAGCAACGGCTTCCCGCTGCCACTAGTTCCTGGGGGCTAGACCACCCCTTGTTTGTTCTCATAACCCTGCCCACGGGTTTGCAATAATCCCTTCCTCCACTAAACTCTCTTCATTCAAACCCTCCGAGGTAAATTCTGTTTCCTGCCAAGATCCCAATGCAACCACTTTGCAAAATAAATATAGCAGTGCTTGTTTCCTCACTGAAGACGGTGAGCAAACACAAAAAAACCAGTATCTATGAAAAAAACGTGCATGAGCAAAACAAACCTCCACCAACCTGTTTTGGCAAACTTGATGTATTTAATGTCAAAAACAGCAAAATACAGCTAATATTCCTCCTTGCTAACTTCTACTCCTGTTTTTGAAATGAAGGGGGAAAAAATCTCACCCACTCACTCCCACCATCAAAAAAGCCTCCACAGCATAAACCCCAGGAAAGCCTAATTCTAAAGACCAGTGATTCTCCATTAAGTCCCATGGATGCTGAGGACAGATGAGCTTTCCTCCCACTCTTATCCTTTTGCAACTACAAAAAGAAAAGGAACATTTTCTGAGTCTTTTTCTTTGGTGTCCAGAATTTAATTCACTATACTGCAGAATGGGTGATGATATTGCCTTTCAAAAACTAGAATCAAGTAACAAAATAGGGAAAAAATAAATAAAAGCACTGTTTCATCCAAATTGTAGAAGGTGGTATATGACACTCTTAAAATCTGTTATCAATTCTAAAATTATATCTCAGACAGCCGTTCTTTTTCTTCAGTCTAGGTAAATACCTAGACTTTATTTAGCTGGAGGCTACAATTCTTTTACTATCATTAACCCACCAGAAGAATGTTTGTTGAATTTGCAACAAGTTGATCAATTGTACAGTTTTCGAGTCTAAATGTAATGTTTTCGTTGGATCCTCTTTTTTTTTAATTAAGGTACAGGCCCCTCCTAACATTGTAGCTATGAATTAATAAGCAGAGCACATGTTTTAACCCAGGCACAATTAACTAATCAGACTATCTCTCCTGCATTTTCCTTTGACACAGGGCTGGTTATTCTCACCTCAACCCCTCTCTCAATGCATTCTCCAGATCCATTCTCCACCCTCTCTTCTTCCTCTGTGCCCAGCAACTGTATTGTCCATTCCCTGCCCTCTGGCTTCTTGTTAAGTGTCGCCAATGGGGGGCACCCACAGGAGCACAAAGACCCATGTCCTCTGAACACTGGAGTCTTAGTTTGTGGCAGTGGCTGGTTCTCCAACTACACATCCCTGACTACTGCTGTACCTGGTGGCTGGTCCCAAAGAGGGGAAAGCTTTTCATTGCTGAAAGCTCCTGGTTGCCTTAATATCCTTTATTTGTTTCTCTCACCCTGCCTACATCTCCATAAACAGCACTTTTGCTAAATTCTCTCCAGGCTCTTCCAGAGTGTGCTTTCTGTTTCCGGATCTGTCCTGGACTGACAGAAGCAGGACTTGGGATGCAAAACACAAGGTACCCCTCAGGCAAGGGGAGGTCTCCCAGGCACTGGTTTCTGAGCACTTGTCCGGTGTGCCCAGAGTCTGTCCCTGGCTTTGGAAGAGCAATGGCGATTGAGTTCTAGTGTCTGAGAACCACCTGGGAGCTTATTAAAAATGCAGATTCGAGGAAAGACTAAGAAACTGTCACAGATTGGAAGAGACTAAGGAGACATGATGACTACATGCAATGTGATGTCCTGCACGGAACAGAAAAAAGGACATTAGTGCAAAAACTGGTGAAATTTGCATAAAGACTGTAGCTTAATTAGTATTAGCGCATTGATATTAGTTGGTTAATTTTGACAAATATATTCTGCTTATGTAAGGCGTTGACATTAGGGGAAGCCAGGTGAAGGAAATATAGGAGCTTTCTGTACTATTTTGCAACTTTTCTAGAAATATATTCCAAAATAAAGTGTTTATTTTTTAAAAAAGCAGACTCCCAGACCCTGCTCCAGACCTCTTGAATCAGAATTTCAGGAGTGGATATTTAAGCAGGTGGCTTGAGAACTAAACTTTGAAAATCACTGTCCCTAAAGGACTTGGAAACTATTATCTCAGGTTGAGATAAGGATGGAAACAATTGTTTACGAATGCCAGATTGCAGCATAATTACTTGACTATTTAAGGAAAAGAACTAATCAAAGCTTTGTCAAAGTTCACCTTCTATTCCAGTTACTTAGAATGATTCATCCCTCGACCAGTCTCCGTATTTAGTTTCCTGCATAAAAACACTTGAAAAGGTACAGGTAATTATAGAACCAAAGAAAGAAAGTGACAGTAAAGCCCTTCCACTTCCTCCTCCCTCTGAGATCAAGGGGTTTTTTTGCAGTACGCGTCCTTTTTATTTCCCCCAACTTTGAGTTTCCAAAAGAGCAGGGCCAACCAAACCGACTGCTGGATAGTGATTTTCCTCATCTTTTCCATCATGGGTTATCCTGTTTCCCTAAGCTTTAAGCTCCCCGAAGGCAGGAGCTCTATTTTCAGTTTCTTCTGTGTTTTTCTACAGCTCAGTTGAATGTTCTTCATCTACTACTTTGATGGATTGACAACCTGCACTTCCCCACTATGCTCATATCTTTGCCTACTTATTTTATTTTATTTTATTTTTTTTGCCTACTTATTTTAGATATAATTCTTATTATGCCATTGGAACATGTAAGAAGGGGATGGGTAGAGGTGAAAATGTTGGCATTATTATTGCTTGTTCACCAACAAAAATGTTCACTGAGAATCTACTATGTGCCAGGCACTGCTCTAGGCACTGGGGATCTAACAGTGAATAAAATAATCTCCACTTTAGGGAGCTTAACGTCAGACCAGGGAGACAGACGATTAAGCAGATAACTGCCAAACAAGTTATAGGTTCTCCCTTACCATCCTCACACTTAGCTCATCATGACAGGGCAACCTGAAGAGGAATTAGGAATAGGACAGGTAGGTTCTAGTTCCTGGTCTACCTCTGGTAAGAATGATTTTAAGGGAGGCATAAGCTCTCATTCAAAAAAATGGCAATTAAAAAAAAATCTGTCTTTCTGTCTTCCAGCGGTTGTTAAAAATCTCAAATAACAATGGATGTGAAAGTGCTCTGAACACTGCAAAGTGTTATACAAAATGTCAAGCAATAGAAGGTAATGACTTAAACTGTCCCTGCCCACTAACTCTAAACCAAAAAATTAGTGGTTCAGTGGTCTTCCCATTAAGCAGAAATTTCAGACAATAAGCATTTATAAAAGGCAATCCTTTCAAAGATCGAAACTCTGTTGCTTTGGAGTTAGCAATTAAGGAGAATTAGATTAATACCAAAGAACTGGGCCAGAGGAGAGAAGTCACCTGTGAAGAAAGCAGGCCTGTCCTTTTATTCACAGCAGACCCATCTGGCTTCACTCTCCTTGAATAAACAGGGCTCAGTTACTGCAACTCTTGTCTGAAATTGAAAGGGATTTCTTAGCCAGAGCCATTCAACATTTCTAGTTTATTCAAAGAGAAGCTTCCAGATCAGAGATGAAAGAAAAGCTTCTCCAAGTCTGTGCTAGAGCACATAAACCTGTGAGCAGTCTTCAAAAATGTCTTATAAAAAATGATGCTTGGAGAGAAATTTTGAAAATCAGATTTGCTGTTTCAGATAAATACAGTTTCTATTCTCAGCTTCTAAGGTAGAAAATGTTCTATCAGAGCAGTTTACCATCTTCCTCTCGTCTGGAGAAGTCGATGAGCTTCTAAGGGCTCTCTCTGGATGCCATGGTAACAGCATGATTCTGGTCAAGTCTGTTGTGTCTGGCGTACAGCTTAAGGAACTTTCAAATGCTACCTAAGAAAATATGCATGACAGCCCTGCTGGCATGCTTGAACTGGACACACGATCCATTCTCTTCAGGGGCACATACACCTGTAAGCCTCAACGGTGTCCCAGCACCGGGCCAGCACTAGGGTAACTCAGTGAATGGAAGACACTTGCAAAGAACTCGCAGTAGGTGCGGTCCCCAGGGAGCCACAAGAATAAACAAATATATATATAGGAATGATATCATCAAGTTTTAGCTTTTATTCCAAAATGTAAATTTTATTCTCTAGCTTTTGCTGTGATTTCAAGTGTGGAAGACTTTCACGAAGATTACTTCAGCTAAATACAGACATGAGAAAAAGTTGACTGTTGAGCATGGGAACAGCAACGGGATCAGAAAGAAGTTTAAGTTGTTCATTCGGGTCTTCAAATGCACTTAGCCTGCAAAATCATGAGGGGACAAAGGAGAACTATTGGCCTATGGAAAGCAACAGCATTTTTGGCTTTCTGGGTAAGGCAGCATCACATCCAGCATGTGGGACTCTCTGAAGTCTCCTCAGACGGTCTCCCTAAAGATGATACTTTCCATTTACCTGGAAGTACTGAGCAAGTGTTAGATGCTGGAGACTTCCTCTTCACTGTGGTTAGTATACATGTGTGTGTTTATACCACTGTCAGATTATATCAGAAGTCACTCCGGAGCTCACCATTTACATGAACCAATGACCACCTCAATCATTTCTATATATGTGAAAGAAATTTGATCTATGACTCCAAAGAAAGCCCATGAGTGAGCTGAATTTCTTCAGGAAATATTTAGGAAGCACATGCTATAAGCAACATGCTGAACCAGGAGCTGAAGGAGAAACAAAAGAAACATCATACTTGGCCCTTTTTTACCCTTTGGTGGAAGAGGAAGATAGACCCAGAGGAAACAGTCAGGTAGCAGTTTGTTCTCTTTCTCTTGTCTCTTAGCCACTCTCCATTTCCTTATTGACCTAATGGAGTTCTCCTGCCCTTGGCCTCCACCCACCACATCCATTAACCATTTTCTCCATCTTCATGATACCCCCATCTGACCCCGCACACACATCTTGGCCTCCCTTCCTCTGTGCCCAATATGAGATGATTACAGTGTCTCCCTAGACCCCTCAATATCTCTGTTCTCTCCTCTTCCCAACACTGGATAATCCTGTATTCTATGTTCTCCGCTCTAACGCTGAACACTCTTGGAGAAAAACCATGTAACCATGAAGATGCCTTCAATGAAACCATGAAGAAAGGACCACTGGAGAATGTTGATTCCCTGATTAGAATGTAAGTTCCTTGCAGGAGGGACTGTGTCTCACGCTGCTTTGTTAATAAGTCCAAGGGCACATCAGCAGGCTCAATAAATCCTTGTTGCAATAAGTTAATACCAAAAACAAAAAATTAGAAAAGAAGGGTCCATACTCATACTTGGACAAGTAGATTTTTTAAACTTTCACACATGGTTTATAAGCAAATAAACACAGTTATTTATTCAATGCTTTATTAATGCTTTAAAATAAAGCATTCAATAAAAGAGCCTTGAAAAACAGCTGGTAAAAGTTCTGTGGATTTCAGAGTTGTAAATCTGTTCAAACTTCTTTTATAATTTAGAATTTTTATAACTTAAGATGGTTCTTCCTGGCAATTAAAGCAATGTAGTGAGATCTCACTACACTGAATGGCAAACCACCTCTAAAACTTCCCGAAATAGAGGCCATCCTCAGGTCATATCTGTCTTTCTCCCAGGAAGAAATGAAAGGGTCTCTCCATGTTGGCCAGAAAGGCAAATATCAAAGGAATCCTGAAACATCACGTTTCAAAGAGAAGAAAGTCAGCATCCTCTGAGGGAATGGCTGCTGTGAGGTGTAAGATTTCAGTGGGACATTGCTTCCTGAACAGGGGCCCCAGTGCACCCCTGGGTCTCTGAGACCACACTGGGAATGCAGAATTCTCCTCCCTCATACCAGGGGCAACGCTGTCTCAGAGCTGGGTAGGGACTTCTGTTCTGCCAAGCCAACTGCACCACAGGCCACAATCCTCATACCGGATTGGCAGGAACAAACCCAAATGTCACCTGATTATCCTACAAATGGAATAATGTCTGATAAGAGGCTGATTGGACAGCACACAATGTCATTTCCTCTAATTAAGGAACTCTTGAGAAAAACCAAAATAGCCACAAAGCACCGTCAGCAAAGCAATCAGCAGCAACAATCAGCTGTCAACTCAGTCCTGAGCTGAGCCCTGTGTAGTGAGCTGGGGGGTTGTTATGGGTTTCCAATCAGCGTGACCGCAGGAGTCAAGGGTGACCAGGCGAGAAGAGGGGCTGGAGCCCGCTGCACACCAAGGAAGTCTGCAGCAAAACCCTCGGGTTGGGGGACGGCGTGGGGGGGGGGCGGAGGCAGCAGCTTGTTGGTTGGTTTCTGTGCAGCAATGAAGTGGGGGGATGCGATAAAGAATCCTGCAGCAAGCTTCCAAAGTCTACTGGCTGCAGCCCATGCTATTTATTTGCACTGAATCATTCTTCTTCTCAACCTGAAACTATTCTACAAATCTTTAAAATCTATAAGTAGTTCATCTCCATCTCCTTTATGAGGGTTTCACAACGTCAACACATGTGAATTCTCCCTTTGCTCAACTCTCATAAGAGGTTACCTTCTATATTACAAAGTCATTAACTGTAGGAGTTGGGAAAAATATAACACAACTATCACAATATGTCATAATATATAATAAGACATTGTGTGTGTGTGTGTGACACACCCGTGTACGTAACAATTATTAGGAGGAGCATTATTCTCGCCTTCCCAGCATCCCTGCTTGGGCACATAAAATAAAACTGTGTGTCTTCTTAAAAGAAGGTGACTATTGGAAGGTGACCTCTACCCTTCACTACATCCCTTCACTCCTCCTCAAGGAAGTGACTCCTTGAATTGCTCAGACTGAGTGAGGGAAAGTTCATGGAGGTCTGGATACCCTCCTTTCTATTTCTGGCCTCAGCAGCATGTATTTTTCTTTTCCATGAAAGAAGACTTCAGCAATAAACGTAATAGGATGCCTGATTCTAGCTGATTCTGTCCATAATTTAAGCTCATTCTCCAATCCAGGATCACTGGGAATACAGCTGATATTGAATAAAGCTCCCTGTCTGTCTGATATCTGCATTTAGTTCTCCATCCACAGCAAACCCAGCCCTGATTTCTTTTGCACCAACAATACGCCCAACTCAAAGATACATTTCCCAGCCTCCCTTGCAGCTAACGGTGACCACTAAGATTAAAGCATAATTCACTGGTCCCAGGAAACCAGGACAGCTCTTAACCTGGGCTGACTCAGCTAAGAGGCCCCTCTGTGTCCACCTGCTTGGAATACTTCCATGATGGTCCCAGGTTGAACAAGTTATGTTAAAACAATTTAATGATATTGCCAGAACTCTCTGACTTGATGTCTCTCACTGAGACATGGGGGCAGGGGGTGGGGGGAGGCTTCAAAATACCTGGATACAAAAGCAAAGGTAAAGACAAAAGGAAAGCAGATGCTATAATCCAGCAATCATGGCCAGCATTTTTTTATGAAATCCAAGGAAAGAGGACAACTTAAGAACTGGGATAAATGTAAAATTAACCTTTACTGAAAGTTGAGAAAAAACAGAGAAAACTAGAATTCTGGCAGCACAGCTGCATCATTGCATCACAAGATACTCGAAGTTGGGAAGATTCAAAAGCTGAGGGTCTCTCAGCAAGAACCTTGTCTCTAAAGGTTCTTGGGATGGGTACTTGCTAGAACCCTTTAGGCCAGGCTTTGAAGCATCACTGTAGGAACCTGTTGCTTGAGCTGAACCCAAGGTGGAGAGGAAGAAAGAACTGCCCCTAGGAGGCAGGCTTCAAAGGTCTAAGAAATCCCTTTATAAGAGGAAGCAACAGAAAAATCCCTGCTACAAGAAAGAGTCAAGATTTTTGGGTGCTAGGAACACAAAGCTCAAAGAAGGATTTGAAACTAAGAAGCTTTAACTATGCATATCAATGATAATTGTTCAATTAAATTCAATAATTTAACTAGAAAAAAACATTTAAATGCCTTAGTTTAAATATGTGTGCACTACAACCCAGTTTATTCTTAAAGTAGGGTTACCTTCACAATATTTTGAGTTTGAAGGATTTTATTCTCATTATTAAAAGCACAGTTAGCAAAAAAAAAAAAAAAAGAAAACAGTGATTGGGTAAAATAGGGGTCCCCAACCCCCAGGCCGCGGACCAGTACCAGTCCATGGCCTGTTAGGAACCAGGCCGCACAGCAGGAGGTGAGCAGCAGGCCAGCGGGCAAAGCTTCATCTGCCGCTCCCCATCGCTCCCCACTGCTCGCATTACCGCCTGAACCTCCCCCCACCCCACCCCCATCCGTGGAAAAATCATCTTCCTCGAAACCGGTCCCTGGTGCCAAAAATGTTGGGGACCACTGCAGTAAAACACTACTTCTCAAAGTGCACAAGAATCCCTCAGGGATCTTGTCAAAATGCAGACTCTGATTCATCGGGTCTGAGCATGGGACCTGCGATTCTGCACTTCTGACAAGCTCTCAGGTGATACTGATGCTGCTGGTCCTGCCCTGATGGAAGAACAAGGGACTCTCAGGCCCAGAATCCTGCACTGACACAAAGAAGAGGTCTGCTACCACTGAGGGAGGGGCAGGGAACTCTCTCCCACCCAAGCCACCTACAGATACGAGGCAGAAGTGGAATGCCACGAAGAGGAACAGGAACATGGACAAAGCTGCAGTCCCAAGGCCTGCCCAAGATTGGAGCTGGACCAGAAGAACTGGGAACCCCCTAACATAGCCACAGCTTTGCACTGAGCAATGAGCAAAAGCCATTCACAGCTAGGAGAGGAGCATCAACATGGAGAGCGATCCCCTCAGTGGAAAGCTGAGGATGGAGTCTGGACGGTGAGAAAAACCCTCTAGCACACCAGGCCACACACTAAGCATGAGGTAACTTCAGTCCACCACTGGAAAACTCTGCAGTCTGCTTGGCTGAAGAGAACCATAGCAACCAGGAGGCCAACCCCACCCAAACTCCCTACTAACTACTAATCTTATTAACTGCTAACAAGGGACCAAACCATTCTTACATTAGCAGCCTTGCAAAAGAAGTGTGCCCATTTCTGGGTGGCAATATTATCAACTTTATTACCTACTGCTCTTCTACCAACAACATCCAACATGCAATCAAAATTATGAGACATTCAAAAAACCAAGGAAAAACAACCTATTGTCAAGATAAAGCCACCAACAGAACTAGACAGAGAGATGACCCGGATATTGGAATGATCAGAGACTTTAAAATGGCTATGATTAATATGTAAAAGGCTCACATGGAAAAGAAGGATACAATCCAGGAAAAGATGGAGAATTTCAGCAGAGACATGGAAACTACAGAAAAGAAACAAGAATTCTAGAAATAAAATGCAATATCAGATGTGAAGAATTCTTTGATTGGCTGATGAGACAGGACACAGTGAAAGAAAAGAAGCAACGAACTTTAGCATTTCTATAGAAATTACCCAAAGAGAAATGGTAATTTTAAAAAGTGTCCAAGTGGACTTCTCTGGTGATCCAGTGGTTAAGAATCTGCCTGCCAATGCAGGGGATACAGTTTCGATCCCTGGTCTGGGGAGATGCCACATGTGCCACAACTTCTGAGCCCATGGTCTAGAGCCCGCAAGCCGCAACTACTGAGCCCACTCGCTGCAACTACTGAGCCCACTCGCTGCAACTACTGAAGCCCACGCACTCTGGGGCCCATGTGCTGCAACTACTGAAGCCCACATGCCTAGAGCCCATGCTCCACAACGAGAAGCCACCACAATGAGAAGCCCATGCACTGCAACAAAGAATAGCCCCTGCAATGAAGCAATGAAGACTCAGCGCAGCCACACAAAAAAAAAAAAAAAAGAAAGAAAAAGAAAAAAAAAGTGTCCAAGAGCTGTAGAACAATATTAAACAGTCTAACATGCATGTAATTAGAGTACCAGGAGGAGGAGGAGAGAGAAAGGTGTGCAGGTATTTAAAAGGGGGAAAGGACAGCTTTTTCAACATATGGTGCTGGAAAACGTGGACACTCATGTAAAAAATTGAACCATGACCCTTACCTCACACCAGATACAAAAACTACCTCGAAATGTGTCATATAACTAAATGCAAAACTTTTACGTTTTAACTATATTAAACTATAGTTTAACTATAGTTTTAACTATAAAATTTCTAGAAAAAAATTAAGAACATCTCTGTATATTTGCTTTTAGCAAGGATTCCTTAGGACACAAAACTGCTATCCAACAAAGAAAAAATTGATAAATTGAACTTCATGAAAATTAAAAATTTCTGCCCTTTGAATGATGCTTTTAAGAGTATGAAAAACAAGCCACAGCCCGGGAAAAGGTATTTGCAAAGCACACATTTGATAAAGGGTTTGTATCCGGAATAGATTCTATTATAGCTCAATAATATAAAGATAGATAACTTAATTCTTAAAATGGGTGACTGATTTCAACAGACACTCCACTAAAGAAGATATGCAGATGGCAAAGAAGCACATAAAAAGATGTTCAACATAATTAATCATTAGGGAAATGAGAATTAAAGTTACAACAAGATAATACTACAAACCAACTCAAAATTGCTAAAATTATGGAGACTGATTATACCAAGTGGTGGAGACTGTGGGGCAATAAAATTTTATGTATTGCCGAATGGAATGCAAAATGGCACAGTCACTTTGGGAACAGCTGGAGGGATTTTTTTTGTATAATGTTAAATGTATACAATCCAGTATACTATATAGTATATGACCCAATAAACCTACTCCTAGTAATTTACCCAAGAGAAATGAAAACATACATCCATACAAAGACCTATTAATGAGCAATTATAATAGCTTTATTCATAAGAGCCAAAAACTATAAATAACCCAAATGTTCATCAATCGGTTAATGGATAAACAAATTGTGGTACATCCACACAATGGAATTCTACTCAGCAATAAAAAAGAACAAATGACTGGTACTAGCAATGACATGGATGAATTTTTGACAGTCTTTGAGATTTTTTTTTAAGAAATCTAAAACAAAAGGCTACATACTGTATGACCCCATTTATATATTCTGAAAAAAGAAAAAAATCTAGGGACAGAAATCAGATCAGTGATTGTTACTACAAAGGAGCATTCTTTCAGGTGTTAGGTACATTCTGCATCCTGATTGTGGTGGTGGTTTCAGGATGGTACACTTTGGTGAAGCTTATCAAACCATAAATTTCGAGAGCATGAATTTTCCTGTGTGTTCATTATACCTCAGTAAGCCTGACCAAAATAAATAAATAGGTAAATAGTGCTATGACAAAAGGATGGCTTCTGGTCAAGTGCGTATCCACATGGAAAAAATTAATCTTGACCCTCTACCTCACATCATATACAATAAAACCAATTCCACACGGATCGTGGCTCAAAATGTAAAAGAAAAATAATATAGCTTTCAGAAGAAAACATAAAAGTTCTTTGTGATCTTAGAATAAGGCCAAGATTTCTTAAATAGGTACAATAGTACCAACCACAAAGAAAAAAAAATGGATAATTTACACTATTTTAAAGAAATTTCTGATCATAAAAAGAGTAAAAAGGTAAACCACAGGAAAAAAAAGTAGATATTTACAACATATATATCCTACCAAGGCCTCAAATCCAGAATACATATTATTAAAATGTCTACAATTCAATAAGGCAACACAATTTTTTTTCAGAAGACCTGAATAAGCACTTCCCTTTTTTTTTTTGAGACTTGAAAGGGCTTCTCACAAAACAAGATATTCAAACGGTCAATCAACATATGAAAAAGTATCCAACTTCATTAGTCTACAGGGAAATACAAATCAAAACTACACTATGATACTACTTCACACTTAGCAGTAGAGACTAAATGAAAAATCAAACAAACAACAAAACAGAAAATACCTTGTATTGGAAAGGATACAGAGAAATCAGAACTCTCACACACTCCTGGTTAGCATGTAAATTTTTAAATTAATAGAACCATTCTGAAAAACTGATAGTATCTTCTAAAGCTGAACACACACCTACCCCATGATCCAGAAATTCCCTTGCTGCAATACATATCCAACAGAAATGTGTATATATAACCAAAACCAAAACCAAAATGTGCCAGAACTGACTCAAGAAGAAATCGGAAAACCTAAATAAATCAGAAATTAAATCAGCAGGTAAAAATTCTTCCCTCAAAGAAAACAACAGGTCTCAACTGTTTTACTCTCATATTCCCCCATACATTCAAGTAGCAAGCAATTGCAATAGTTTGAAAACCATTCCTGGCAAGGAAAACACCAGAAAAAAAAAATTCTATCCAATCTCAGGATAAAACTAAATCTTAGCTAAATATAGAAAGGATAATGCATCATGACCAAGTTGATTTTGTCTGAGAAATGCAAGGTAATTTAATGTTAGAAAATCAATTAATATAAATTACCATGATTAGATGAAGAATAAAAATCATTTCATCAGCTCAGTAGATTAGAAAAGCATTCAATAAAATTCAACACCCAGGACAACTAACTTGCTTTTAGCAAACTAGGAATAGAAAAGAAACTTCTTAATCCGATATAGACTATTATTAAAGTTCCTCCATCAAATGATGTGCCATAACTGATTTAACACAATTTGCCTACTGTTGGATACTTAGATTCTCTCCTCGTTTCGTTTTATTTGGCAAGTATAATTTATGCTGTGATGAACGTCTTTGTGCATGTTGATCAAGTTGCCTAATCTCTCTGTGTCTCAATAAAATACACCTAACTTATAGGGCTGTTGTAAGGATTAAATAAGATGTTGGATTTGAGTCTTAGGAAAGTCTTGGGAGAAAAGTATCGTTTATAAATCTGAGGAAATTTGTTCTGCACTTACCTGGCGGAAGATCTCTCAAAGCACACTGCAGGCTCAAGTCAGAAGTCGTCACTCTGTCAAAAATAAAGTTATTATCTTCAGGTTATCAGGAATTAAGGATGTAATATCTGAGGAAGGAAGTCAGTGATGGGGGCTACTGTTTGCTGCAGGATTCCCTTGCATCATTTGATATCTTCTACCCCTCCCAGCTACCATGTCTCAAATCAAGTGAAGGTGACTACAGCCATGCTCCCTTCATCTGCCCTTGATCTACAGCACCCCATTTTTGCACAGCAGCCAGAGTGAAATTCTAAAATCTGAGCATGACATACCACACCCCTCCTGAAACCCCTTCCACAGCTTCCTCTTATCCACAGGATAAAGGCCAAGCTCCTTGGCACGACTTATAAGGCCCTTCATGATCTGATGCCTACCTACTTCTCTAGCCTTGTCTCTCATCCCCGTAGCACTGTCTGGGCTCCTACTACACTGGACTTGCTTCAGCCCCTCACTCCTTGGCACGTCCCAGCTTTCACACACACCATCCCCTCTGCCAGGACCGCCCTCCTCTTCCCCTGGCTAACTCCTACTCGTCCTTCCATTCTCCACTTAAGTGTCACTTCCTCACTCAGGCCATCTGCTCCCCTTGACCATCTTAAGCTCCTCTATTTACACTTCAAATAAGCCTGCAAGTCTTCTTCTGTAATATCGTACATGCAACTATTTATTCAATATATCTTGTCTTCCCTGTGCACCCAGAGATCATATCTGCTTTGTTCACAGCTGTATCCTCATGCCTATCCCAGCACTGGTCTCACAGTAGACACTTAATAAACATTTATTGAGCAAAAGAATTACTAAACTTATTCCTCAGGTCTTAGCTTTCCAACTCATCTTTTGATTCATACTGATAATTTAATTGACTTCCTACTTCATTACCATAATTCACTGATTAAGATTCACTGGTTGTAAGAGACAATGCTATTTTACATAATAATAGGAAAGAAAAAATGGTTGCAAATTAAACTGTGATACAATACTAAGATTTAGAATTTTTATCTTGTACTTATTGAAAAAGCTCTATTAGATTTACTTAGGCATGGGTTTTATTATATTCATAAAAATGAAAATGTAAAAATATTAGTGAAATAAATTGGTTAGTTGCTCCAATTTGATTTAGATATCACATTCAAAACCCACTCTTTTAACATCTTAATTGCACTATAATTGCTTTACAATGGTGTGTTAGTTTCTGCTTTATAACAAAGTGAATCAGTTATACATATACGTATGTTCCCATATCTCTTCCCTCTTGCGTCTCCCTCCCTCCCACCCTCCCTATCCCACTCATCTAGGTGGTCACAAACCACCTAGCTGATCTCCCTGTGCTATGCGGCTGCTTCCCACTAGCTATCTATTTTACGTTTAGTAGTATATATATGTCCATGCCACTCTCTCACTTTGTCCCAGCTTACCCTTCCCCCTCCCCGTGTCCTCAAGTCCACTCTCTAGTAGGTCTGTGTCTTTATTCCTGTCTTGCCCCTAGGTTCTTCATGACCTTTTTTATTTTTCTTAGATTCTATATATATGTGTTAGCATATGGTATTTATTTTTCTCTTTCTGACTTACTTCACTCTGTATGACAGACTCTAAGTCCATCCACCTCACTACAAATATCTCAATTTCATTTCTTTTTATGGCTGAGTAATATTCCATTGTATATATGTGCCACATCTTCTTTATCCATTCATCCAATGATGGACACTTAGGTTGCTTCCATGTCCTGGCTATCGTAAATAGAACTGCAATGAACATTTTGGTACATGATTCTTTTTGAATTATGGTTTTCTCAGGTATATGCCCAGTAGTGGGATTGCTGGTTCGTATGGTAGTTCTATTTTTAGTTTTTTAAGGAACCTCCATACTGTTCTCCATATTGGCTGTATCAATTTACATTCCCACCAACAGTGCAAGAGTGTTCCCTTTTCTCCACACTTAAAAGCTTTTGCACAGCAAAGGAAACCATAAACAAGACCAAAAGACAACCCTCAGAATGGGAGAAAATATTTGCAAATGAAGCAACTGACAAAGGATTAATCTCCAAAATTTACAAGCAGCTCATGCAGCTCAATAGCAAAAAAACAAACAACCCAGTCCTAAAATGGGCAGAAGACCTAAATAGACATTTCTCCAAAGAAGACATACAGATTGCCAACAACACATGAAAGGATGCTCAACATCACTAATCATTAGAGAAATGCAGATCAAAACTACAATGAGATATCATCTCACACCAGTCAGAATGGCCATCATCAAAAAATCTAAAACCCACTCTTCTGAATCACTTTTGCCACAGGGTCCAATGACTGTGTTTTTCCACACAATATTGTCCTCTATACCACCAAGAGATTTAGTGATGCAGCATTTCTTAAAGGAGTGCTCAAGTATTGCATCTGGGATTTTCTTCTAAGCTTCTAATGCTTTTCCACAGTGTTGATGCTGGCAAGAAAATCTTGCTAACAGGTGTCAGCAGAAGAGTTCAGTCAACACCTAGGACCACATTCCTTCCTCAGATGATCATGGAATGGACTGCTGACTGAAACAATGAGCAGTTTCACTCGTGTTATCATGCAACCAGAACTACCAAGTTCACACACGCATGGACAATGAAGCTACAGCACAACCATCGCCTGACCAACAGCAATGAAAGATGCTTTCGAGTGTATGACCCATCCTGGTATCAGAGTATTAAAATGTGAAAAAAATAAAACGTGTCTTAGAATCAATGAAATACGAGAGGTCAAAAAAGATTCTTCAAGAGAACTTGGGAAAGTTAATAAAAAGAAGAATGCAAATTCATTCTCTCCCTCTCCTTCCCAACCCATCTCTCTCTCTGTCTCTGTCTCTGTCTCTCTCTCTCTCTCTCTCTCTCTCCCTCACACACACACACACACACACACACACACACACACACTCAATCACTCACTCATGGTCAGAGGCTCCTCACATGTTGGGAGATGGGTGCAGGAGACATGAGTTGAGAGGAGGGTGGAGATAAGTTCAGCCCATGCTCCTCCAGCCCAGTCCTGCAGCAGGTGCTTCCATCCTGGAGGAAGAAGGCATTTCCTGCCTCTCCGCTGGCCCAGCCATGCCCCCATGGACAGTGTCCCCCCAGGGGGACTCCTTTCTCTAACTACTTTTTGACCTATTAAAATACTTTTTTTGCTTCTTTTTTTGTGGTTAAAGAAAAAAACAGAACATGAGATCTATCTTCTTGAATGTTTAACTGTGTAATACAGTCTTGTTAATTACCAGCACAGTGCTGTACCACAGATCTCTAGAACTTATTCACCTTGCATAACTGAAACTTCATGCCCATCGAATAGCAACTCCGCTTTTCTGCCTCTCCCCCAGCCCCTGGCAACCACCACTCTGCTTTCTGCTTCTATGAGTTCGACTATTTTGATAACTCATGTAAGCGAAATCATGCAGTACTGGCTGATTTCACTTCACATAACATCCTCAAGGTTCATCCATGTTGTTGCATATGACAGGATTACCTTCTTTTTTAAGGCTGAATAATATTCCATTGTATGCATATACCACATAAAACAGCATTTTTTTAACATCTTCTTTGGAGTATAACTGCTTTACAGTGTTGTGTTAGTTTCTGCTGTATAACAAAGTGAATCAGCTATATGCATATGTATGTATATCCCCATATCCCCTCCCTCTTGCATCTCCCTCCCACCCTCCTTATCCCACCCCTCTACGTGGTCACAAAGCACCGAGCTGATCTCCCTGTGCCATGCAGCTGCTTCCCACTAGCTACCTATTTTACATTTGATAGTGTATATATGTCAATGCTACTCTCTCACTTCGTCCCAGCTTACCCTTCCCCCTCCCCATGGCCTCAAATCCATTCTCTATGTCTGTGTCTTTTAAAATAGCATTTTTAAGGGCACAGTTTTTAAATAAATGGAAGTTTTTTAGAAATGTGTCATCACATTAGAGCAGAGCAGACTCTAGTTTCAGAGGTTATCTCATCCTCAGTCCAGCATTCAAGGTCTCACTTGTGAATACTCAATCATGGCTGGGAAAAGGAGGAGGAAAGGGACACCACTGGAAAAGTCAGTGGGCTTTTCTGTGCCTCAGTTTCCTCATCTGTAAAATGGTCATATAGGATTAGATGATTTATCAGTTCAGGGTCCCAGCATGAAAGAGATTACACACTCAAATGGGAGTTTTTATTAAGGGGATTATTTACAAAGTGTAGACAGGATTAAAGAAACCATCAAGGGATGGTAAAGCAGGACTTCCCATTGGCCAAATAAGTGATTGATGTGATCCATGGACACTAGCCTCCCAGGACCCAAAACAGCGTGCAGAAGCGGGGAGAAGGGATCTGGAAGGACAGAGCATGTTCATCTAGGATCATGTCTGAGTTGCCACAGAGCTGCAGTATTCTGTGACCATTTTGGTACAGAATTAAGTTTGCTATAGCAAGAAAAAAATTCTGTTTACTCTAAAGATTTGAGGAAAATCCACCAGTATGCATTTTCTCATCATTCTGTGCTTAGCTCAGATAGCAGCACCCACTTGCTGCTTTTGGAAACAGCTCAGGTTGAGAAGATTACTCTCGACAGCCCGTTTTTCTTTAACTGAGCTCTTACAAATGTGGGATTCTGTTTTGAGCTAGTAATTGATGCTTCTCCCTCCTGGTCTTATCCCCTGAGATTCTTCCCTTTTTCCAGAAGGAGGCTCCTGCAGTGTCCACTGTCTCACAGAAGAGACATTCCAACAGAAGCAAAATCAAGTCTCTTGGCGTTCTAAACCCAAGCACTTGGCGTCTCAGAGAACAGACAACATGACGAGCCAGAGCAATGCTTACCACCTGCTCCGGCCCACCACCCCACACCCAGGCCAGAAAGTATAGAGAGAAAGCTGGGACCAAGTAGACATTGTGGGTCCTGAGAAAAGGGCTCCCAAATCCTTTCCCCACCATGCTGAGGCAGTAGATGGTCAGCACCGTAGGGGCTCTTTTCCTCTTCCCACTCATAACTCATCTTTGGATCTTCCCCCTTTCCCTTAGCTGTGCCCCCCTTTCCGCCTGCCTGCCCTGCAGCAGCAGCGAAGCCCCATGGGTGCTCAGGACTCACAGGGGTGCTCAGTCCTAGGACAGAGCTCTGAGATTTTTAATTTTAACAATCAATGATCCTTTTGAAAGTTTGATAAACAGTTGCTTCTAAAGAAGTTCCTGGTATCACTCACCCTAAAGACCCAGGCAACGGTGCTGATCAGATTCTAGCATTCTAGCATCTAGCATCCCGAGTTCAGAGGCACTGCCATGCTCCAAAATGCATGGGGTTTTGCTGTGACTGTTATACAGATGTCCAACTGGGCTGCACCAGCCATTAGAGAGATGTCACGCTGTGTGGTGAAAGCTCTCTCAGAAGAGAGGGCAGTCACACTGCCTCAGAACAAAAACCCATATGGAAAAAAACAAAAATAAGTTTTCTGAGTAAACATGTCTTTTCTTCTTTCAAAGGAGTTAGACTATTTCCCAGAGACTTTATAAAGTGAAGAAAGACTCTTAAGTTCTGGCAAATAACAAACTAAAAGGAAGCGGGAGGCTGCCATCCTGCCCATTCTGAGACAGGCGTCTAGCTGGGCCAGAGGGTTCAGTCACTAGCTGGATGGCTGTGGTCAAATTGTTAACCTCTCTGTGTCTCGTTTTCCTCATCTGCAAAAATGCCAGGGGTTTGGATGAAGATAATTATCAAAGTCCCTTCCATTTCTAAGAATATTTGACTTTCAAACTGGGAAAGGGACATTCCAGTTCAGGGTCCAAGGATCTGCCATTGAAAAATGAAGCAAAGAAGGAAGAATTGCCATCATCAGCCAACAAGGCTGTAGCCTGACAAATTACAGACAGGAAGTACTCTGCAGATTCTGTCATTCTGGCCTTGATGTGTTAGGGCTACATTCCCATCTCAGATGATACCGCACAAATGGGCGATTCCATGCATCTAAAGAATGCCCGACCATATTAGGAATTCTCCTAAGTGACTCCTCTGTGACATTACACAGTGTTGCTCCTGACGTGGACATTTCAGTCAGCTTCGAACTCAACTCTAGACGAAAATATTACAACTGGATGATTTGTCAAGTGCTAAATCTAATCCTTGCTATTCTTTTTCTACAGTCCTTAAAAAGAAGATTGCCAGATGTTATGCTTGTATATTTAACGGGAAACTGAATGGGAAAAACAAAACACAGCAAGTCTAGTTGTAATATTTAACCATTCTTGAAAACCCACCATCTAAACATACCAGAAATAACATATTTTCAGAACTGTGACAAAGTCAAATGTCTCTCAAACACAAAAAAATAAGTCTGTCATGAGTAATTCAAAATAAAGCAATCTGTCAGTAGTAAAATTCAAGAACCCTTTTATAAGTAGTTTGAATGCTTCCAACTCTCTCAAAAGATACCATGTTAACGTATCAAAAATATTCAGAGAGGGCTTCCCTGGTGGCGCAGTGGTTGAGAGTCCGCCTGCTGATGCAGGGGACACAGGTTCATGCCCTGGTCCGGGAGGATCCCACATGCCGCGGAGCGGCTGGGCCCGTGAGCCATGGCCGCTGAGCCTGCGCGTCCGGAGCCTGTGCTCCGCAACGGGAGAGGCCACAGCAGCGAGAGGCCCGCGTACCGCAAAAAATAAAAAATAAAAATAAATATTCAGAGAGAATTTCATCGACCTCAGAAAACATTAACCAATCAGCTACTTAGGTAACATCAGGCTGGATCTCCCACAAACACTTGGCACTTATCAGGGACAATTCTAACTCATCGTCTGTTGCCCAAACTGGTCCCCCTCTTGCTATCCCTTTCCACTAATCACACGAGCCAGGAACCTGAACATCATTTAATACCCCTCCACTTTCTCCTCTCGTCAATAACCAAATTCTATAGATTGTGCTTATTGAGCATCTTAGTCTTCTATTCTGTCTCTTTACTGCCACTACCTTAGATCAAACCTCATCCCCTATCTGTTAGACAATTGCAAGGTCTTCCAGTCTTTGATGTCTTCAACTAATTCATCCATCCTTGAGAGTTCTCTTTCTCAAATGCACATTTGATACGTCATTACCCCACTCATACCCACTCTTCAAAGCCTCCCTGTTACTTATCGTAAGAACTCAATATTCAAGATGGTGTCCTGCTTCACACTCCACATCCCAGCCTTGTCAAACTGCTTACAGTTTTCCATTGATTCATTTCCATTGTGATATTCAGGTCTCCATGTCCTAATTGATCAACCCCTTGCCACCACACCTCCAAAAGGGTCCATCTAACAATTCTACTTCTTTCAAGATGAAAATTCCTTATCCTCACCTGGCACTACCCTCCTCCTCCACTGCTCAGCTCCAGCTGTACAACCCTCTGTGGGGTCTGCTGCCCTCCTCCTTTGAGTCTCAAGTTCAAGGTGGTTCCCTCAAAGAGACCTTCCCTGACCCCCAAATTTGGTCTTTCTCCTACATACTCTGCAACCTGCTATTCTTTTCCCTTATTGCACTTATCACGACTGATAGCTATATGCTTACTTTTGTGGTAATTAGCTCAAAGCCCACCATCCTCAATGGACACTTACCTCTGTGAAGTAGGGATGGTTTAGGCCCAAAGTTAATCTCTAGAGGCCTAGCACTCAATAAAAATTTTAAGCCAATGCATGGTATCTCCAGCCTCAGTGCTTCTATGAATAACTTTCCACTAATTCCCACCGAGCAGCTAAGGATCACGTCCTCCCTTGCAGCTCAGACAGGTCCCTGAGCAGACTTAAATCAGAGCACCCATGATGCCTAATGCACTTCCATGTCATTCTTCTTCTGCTCTAAGCTCCTTCCGGTTCTCCTTGCAAAAATCTTTTCATGTCTTTGAGGCATGTGAATCCTTATTGCACAATGAAAAGGATACACAGGGACATACGTCCTCAGATATCAATTTATGAGGGTGCCACAAGAATGGCAGCAAAAACATTTTGTACTTCAATTTGTATTTTAGGGTTTTTTTGACATCAAATAACAAACATGAACCTACTATGCTTTGATATTTATGCTCAATTCTAACTAGAATAGAGAAAAGGGCACAAATACATTATATTGCTCTTGCGTAGCAGGTACCCCGCTCTGTGCCACTGATCTATCCCCAGCATCTAGCATAGTGCCTGCATGTTGTAGGTGCTCAATAAATGTTTAATGAATAAATGAATGAAAAATAAATAACAGAGTGAAAACTGAATGATTTTTATCCTCAAAGAATTTACTACTCAAAGAAATAAACAGCAGACACGCCAAAATTTTGAAATCTCTATAGATAGCTCATGAAATTGCTACTTTTATAAGGCAGTTTCATATGGTTTAATCTAATACTTATGTATAGTAGTGTACATGCATTCATTTTTTCCATCATGTTTATTTATAACTTTTATCCATTTGGACAAGATAAACTGTGGTGCAAACAACAGGCATATATAACCAGGGTACCCATATATTTTGGTTTGCCTGACACCATTCTGACTTTAGCATATGGCCCCAAAATAATTATTTCACTATCAATAATTATTTCATATTCACTATAAATGTTTCACTCTCAAACGTGTCCCAATTTGGATGATAAAACTCTGTGATATGATAAAATCCTCTTAAGACATTCTAAGGCTTAAGACCACAGCCATAAAAAAGCTTTCTCTCTCTATGGGAGTTAATGATTTCTCCTTTGAAGAGAAAAGACTGAGCAGAATAAATACTGGTTTCCCCTGAAGCCTCATCTTGGGGGAATGTCACATTCAGGGAAATATAGTCCACAAGTGACTAATAAGCATCATCTTTCCTGGTTCTGGAAGAACACTAAAGAGAATCCAATACCTAACTCACACAACTCCAATACCTAACTCCAATACACAACTCACAACAATACTTCTTCAAAGTTCCTTCCACTCCTCTCCAAGCCCCCATATCTCAGAGCTACAGAGTGAGGGGTGGGCAGTAGGAGAGGAACTCAGGCCTTTCTAAAGCCTCAGGACCAACTTCCAAGTAACACACCCCTCCTCTCACCCCTCATTTCCTCTAGCCCATTAACCCATCTCTGGATTCTTCATCAGTAAATTCAAAAAAGGAGAGAGCAGATCTGGCAATGATGCAACTTTCTTTAGAAGAATCTAAGTGGGTAAAGGCAAAATTCTTTAAAGAGTGAGGGGGGAAAGAATTTCAAACACTGTATGTCAAAAATATGTGTCGCACAAACACCGAAAACAGGCACAGAGACTATGCAAGATTAAAAGAGATGAAAGAGACATAATGGAGCCAATGGATTCAGGATCCAAAACCTGTTTGAAGACATTTGAATATGGACTGTATATTAGATGATTTTGTGGAATTACAGTTAATAGTCTTGGGTGTAGTAATGACATTGTGGTTATGTAGAAGAATGTCATATTCTTAGGAGAAACATGTGGAAGTATTTAAGGGTGAAGTATCATGATGTCCTCAAACCAATATTCAAGTGATTCAGAAAGAGAATGTGAACATTTATACATAAATCTTACTTTAACACAAACTTAATCCAATGCGTCTATATATGGAACAAGCAAGAGAGGAAAAGCACATGTAGCAAAATGAAGGGACTATGACTGTGTACTATTCTGTCAACTTTTCTGTAGGCTAATTTTAAAAATAAAAAGGAGTGGAAAATAAATAAATAACAAGTAAATAAATAAGATGCCTTTCACTTGTGTATTAAATATTCCACACAATGCCCAAGTATTCTCCTTTGAAGCTCTAACTGCACTGACCCAAGGGGGAAACAATGCCCACAGCTTTTCATGTTGGGAGAAATTGTTTATTAAACCCTCAGGGAATCTAACTTTCTGATGGGAAAGTAATAGCTCTGGGCAGTGCCATTAGGAGGACTAGCTCTGGCAGGAGTCAAAACTCATCTCCTTAGCATTTCCTGATGGCCTCTGCAATGTGGTCCCTGCCCCACAGCACAAGACAGTCTCCTTTTTGTGAACTTCTTTGCCCACCATATATGGATTCCACCACCCCTCCTGCTAAATGACCGGTGATTCAAGCATGAGTATGAGGCAGCCTCAATCCCCCAGTTACTTCTTCCAAGGGTGACTGGTCATTTATCATTCAAATCAAGACACTTTTGAGAATGCAAGAGGGGACTAATCAGACAAGGTAGTAGGACAGCACCTGTACTGAGACTGTCCAAGGAAAACTGGAACTGTCTCAAGAACATCTGGATATATGTTCATCCTATTTGTACCCCATAAGCAAGTGTATCAGACAAATACATAAATGATGGCAACAGCCATCTTTACCCATATAACAAAATAATACAAAGCAACTGCATAAACAAATTGCTTGGGAGTTCAAAGGAGGAATGAAGTAATTCCTTTGGAGGAATCAGAAAGAAATTCCTGGGTGAGGAGGAATTTCAAGTTGGTTTTAAAATAATAAGATTTCTGCAGGTAGAGATTGGAGACAAGGTCATTCCAAATGGAAGGAATTATGTGAGTGAAAGCCAAGGTAGGAAAGCGGGGGGTATACCAGGGAAATGGAAGCAATCTAATATAGCTGATCTGAAGAGGTGTCCACAGGAAAGCCAAGGAGATGAGCTTGGGGAGGTAAACTGGAACCGTAGGGAAAGTACGCACTCAGTCCAACAGGCAATAGGGAGTCACTGAGGGTTTGTGGGGGAGGATGGTAATAAGACTGTGGAGGGCCTTAAATATCAGGCTAAGGACTTAAGCCCGGAGAATCAGACAGACCTCTTCCAGAAGAGTAAATCAATATTACCCGGCCTGGAAACATGAATAATATAAACCAAAAGAAAACTGTCACCCATACTGATGCCATAAGCTTCTCAAAACCACTTTTATTCTCTCCTGTGGGAGGTTCTGTTTTGTATGCTGGCTCAAGTATTACTTCTTCTGTCAATTTTTCACCATAAACTCACAGGAGCCCTGTTGCCAGAAAGTGACTGTCACAGAAACAGAACTGAGAGGGTTAAAATGTTCAGAATTGTCCAAGCTTGAGAAGATGAAAACAGAAAGCACAGCATTTGAGCTAAAGGAAAAGCAAGTTACCAAGAGAGGAGGGATATGATAAATCTCCTTTGAGGATAGGAAATTACATTTTCAAGGCACAGCACATTTTGAATGCAAGTCCTTCTACCACACACAAAGAAGCCTGAGGCAATCTCACATTTAATAAGATTAATTTATTTTTCTCAAAGGTTAATTCACAGTTATTTATTGGATTACACAGAGAATTTTAAGGGTGGGGGGGAGTAAGTGTTTCAGCTGTTTTTAATTTTATTCCAGATATTTGACTAGGCAAGAGCACATGCTTCATAGAAGAATAAGTCATTCTAGAGAAAAACTATTAATATCAAATCTTTCCGGAAAAGGTGGACAACACTGGCAAAGCAATCTCCTTTTCAGAGGAGAATAGCCCAACAGGAAGCCAGTGCTCTGGGCTCTAAATACAAAGCCAGGAATATTTGTAAACAGAAAGCACATATTCCCTTTCTATAGAGGGTGTGCCCGCTCTTTAAATATATTCCCTGGTCAGTTAAGGCCATAAATGAATGGAGAAAAGGTTGGTCTAGAGAAGTAGTTCTTGAGTTTTCAGTCCATGGAGTTTTATATCTACAAAGGGCATCCAGGAAAAATAAACAGGAGCCAACTTTAAGAGGCTTCTACTGGGCTTTGAGCTTCCAAAAAGATAACTGCAATTAAATGGAACCCATCAAATATGCTTAAGTCCACAAAGTCATGCAGACACACACACACACACACACACACACACACACACACACACACACACACACACACACACACACACACACACACACACACACACACACACACACACACACACACACACACACACACACACACACACACACCCCTTTGGAGGATGAAAGGGAACCAGATTCATGATTTTGAAACTTGGTAAATAAAAGAGTCAAATATTTATCTTGTCTCTCCTATGTGAACTATACCACTGGATAATCAAAAAATAGATGAGGGGAAGAAATTCTTTATAAAAGTATTCCACCTGATAAGTGAAAAAAAAAAAGTCTAAATTAGAATATCACCATTTTACCAACCCCAACAAATAAATGAATCTAAGCATTGAGCATCAACAATAGTTAACATCACAAAAAGGACAAGACAGATATCACACGCTTCCAGACGGAAGAACACTCTTACAGTGTTGCCAAAGGAATTGTATCCGAGTCTGATCAAGCCTCTAAATCCAGCTACCACTCTACAGCAATACAGAAGACAGAGGAACACAGTGAAATGTGCCACGACTACGAGAAACTCTACAGGTCAGAAGGCTGGGTTCATCCACAGATAAACTATAAGGAAAAGAAAAGGATGGATCAGGAATCTATAGATAAAAAGAATGGTGTAGCAATGTTTTTTTGATGAGTAAATTCATTTTCAAAAGCTGTTAAACTATAGTACCTAAGGATGCCCATTTGGGTGATTGCTACTAAAACCTCGATAATGGTTACTTACAAAGCGAAGTAGGGGATTATGATTGAGATGGGGGCACATGGAAAGGGCTTCTAGAGTGGGTGGCAAATTTTTATTTCCTGACCTGGGTGGTAGTTACAAGTGCTTTTGCCTTATCAAATATATGCTTTACTAAGCTACATATTTGATTTGGAAGGGAGGTTCTATCTGTGTCTTGTTTTACAGTAAAGTAGCTTGATTTAAAAAGAAGAAAAAATATTTCCAGTAAAGTCCTTAGAAGCATGAAAAAGGATCTAAAGAAGCATCTGATAATTTCCAAATTTGGGAGAAGTATGATAGGTATATAAAGCAATAAAGATTCATATTTGGGGAAGATGAGTTAAAATATACTCAATACATTTCTGTAATCAATACTAGAAAAAGTCGACTAGGAAGGAATATAATTCAACTAAGAAAACTTGAAAGGAAAGATGCTGATTGATATGTAGAACTCTATGGCCTCCATTCCCCATGAATCTCCTCGTGATCCCCAAAAGGTTATAGCTCAACCCCCAGATACAAAAGGGGATGGTTTAACAATCCTGGGGCAAGTCATACAAAAATCACAACTTTGAATACTAATATTTTAGAGCAAAACCAGCCTCTTCTGCTAATTTTCACCCTCTGAGAAATAGCTGCTGATTTTTCCCCTTGAAAGTCCATTCCTAGGCTCTTGTGGAGGCAGAACTCCTGGCCGTGGACACCTGATGACCACATGACCTGAGCTGCCCACCATAAACCAACCATGTCATTTGATCCACCAATCCATAAAATCGGTTAAGTGCAGTCACACTCTGTCACCAAGTGGAAGTGATGTATATAAGATAGGTCTGTAGCAGGTCCAGAAGGTACAGTAAGTCACATGATTAGGAACCCAGATTCCTATGGCCACCTACTCGTGCTACATGGCCTTCTCTTTCTCAGCCCACACCTATGACCTCATAAGGGATTCCCTATGACCAGTTAATGCTGGGAAAAAAACTTGGGTATGTTTTATAGATAATACTTCATTATATACCAGCACTAGCTGGAAACAGACTGTTGCATATTCACTCAGGGGTGGCCCTAAAAAACAGTGGAAAAAGAAAATCCGGCCAGTTGGTAGAACTTCACAGTACATGTGGATATCCACTTTGTCCAGGCTGAAAGATGGCCAGAAGTACAAATCTATACTCACTCGTAAGTAGTAGTTCATGACTTAGCCAAATGGTCAGAGAATTAGAAAGAAGAGAATTGGAAAACTGGTAAAAAGGAGGACTGTGGAATAGGTATATGGATTTTGGAATGGGCAAAGGGTATGAAATATTTGTATCCTATGTGAATACCCACAAAAGAGCATCCACTGCAGAGGCTCTCAATGGTAAGGTAGACAAGATAACACATTCTGAGGATGTCAGACGACAGTCAGCCTTTTTTTCCCCAGCTACTCCAGTGCTTTCTCCAAGGACTTATCTTCAGAGCGTCTATGGCAGCAATCAATCAGGCTGTGCATAGACTCACCAAGGCAAATCTTGCTACCACCATTGCTGAGTACTCAACCTCCTAACAGCAGGAGCCAACAGTGAGCCCTGGCAGACCAGCTAGCCATCTGCTGAGGGTTGATTACCTTGGTCCCCTTCCAGAAAGAAGGGGGCAAAGATCTGTCCTCACTGGAATAAATACGTTCTGGATACGGATTAGCCTTTTGCAAGCACCACCATCCACATATTTATTTACCATCATGGTACCCCTCACAACATTTCTTCTGAACAAGGCACTAATTTCTCAACAAAAGAAGTACAGCAACTGGCTTATGACCATGAAATTCTTTGGTCCTGCCACATGTCCATCATCCAGAAGCAGCTGGCCTGACAGAATGGTGGAATCACCAACTGAAGGGTCAATAAAGTCACCAACTGGGAGATAACACCTTGACAATTTATGGAACTATCTTACAGAATGCAGTATATGCTTTGAATCAACAACCCATATAAAGTGCTATTTCTCCCTAACTAGAATACATGGATCTGGAAACCAAGGATTAAAGTTGAAGGGTCTGCTTTTATTATTACACCTAATAATCAATCACAAAAATTTTGCTTCCCATCCCTGAGATGCGGGGCTCCACTGGTTTAGAGTTATTAGTTCTCAAGAAAAATATTTCCATTATAGGCACAAAAATGGTTCTACTGAACTCAAATTTGAGACATCCTCCTGGTCATTTTAGACTCCTCGTGCCATTGAACCAATGGACAAAGAAAGGTTTCACTGTCCACATTGAGGTGATTGGTCCCAACTGTAAAGATGAAATAAGATTGCTGCTGAACAATGGGGACCTAAAGAGGGATGTCTGTAATTCAAAGGATTCTCTGGGGTTCTGTTTATTACTTGTTCTGTTATTACTGTTTATTACATGTTCAGTAATAAAGTTGATAAAAGATTTTACCAGTCCAATAAATGAGAGACGACTAAGGACACAGACTCTTCAGGAATGAAGCATCAACTCACTGGAAAAAGAATCCTCACAAACCAAAGGACTAGATAAAAGGAAAAGGAACATGAAAGTGGACAAGGGAAGAAGGAAAATATGTAGCTACAGATATAGATCTATATATGTAGATCCCCTATTTATCTATCGCTATATATCAATTATGGCCTTGTGACCAGTTACAGAAGTGAGAACTGTAGCAACTATGTGTATTTGATTCCTAGATTTTTATGTACATATTTGTATATAGAAATCATTTTTTCCTTTTTCCTTTCCCCTGATGTCATATAAGGACTGCTGGTTGATAGTTAACTTTACAGTTTAGTCTTGTGGGTTATAAAATAGGATTTGACTAACCTGTGAGAGTAACTAAGATCATTCAAATATGGACGCACTTGACTGATAAGACTTTGCATCTGCCTTATCGGGGAAAGGGTGAGCATGCCTTCACTGTGAAAGGGACAGTTGTATCAGCAGAAGCACTGCCATGCTGCTGTTATTGTTTTATCAAGTTCGTATGTGGGTAGAAGGCTGAGTGCGGATGCAGAAGAGACAAAGGTGTGGACTGTGCCTAATGGTGCTCAACCCCACGCTCACTCTTCGACGTACCTTCCTCCGACAACAGCACACCATGTTTTTCAGACTAACTCACCACTTGGCTTCCTATTGGGTTCTATTAGCTGAGGCACTAGCAGGAGACTGGAAGACAGCAGAAGGGAGACGCCTTTTTGTTTCTCTGGATTTCTGGCAGTGCCCACAGAGCAGGGGCAGTGATGTCGTCACAGCTAATGAGGGCCCTGGGCTCCTGGTCAGGCACCTCGCTTCTCACAGCAGAGGTGGGCTGTGAGCCAGCTGAGAGCAGGGACTGTCTTAGACTTATGGCTCCCCTATAGTGCCTGACCTAGGACGAAACCCACAGTAGGCACATGGTTGTTTTGTTTTAATTGTGGTAAAAAAAATAAATAAAATAAAATTTACCATCTTGACCATTTTTAGGTGTACAGTGCAGTCATGTTAAGTATGTTCACTTTGTGTGAAACGGAGCTCCAGAACTTTTCGTCTTGCAAATCTCTACACCCGTTAAATAACAACTCCCCTTTCCTCCTCCTTCCAGTCCCTGGTAACCACCACTCCACTTCCAGTTTCTATGAATTTTACTACTTCAGAAAAGTAGGCACATGATTTTTTTTTTTTTGGTCGCGCCATGCAGTCAGTTCCCTGACCAGGGATCAAACCCCGGCCCTTGGCAGTGAAAGTATGAAGTCTTAACCACTGGACCACCAGGGAAGTCCCAGCACATGACTTTTTTAAATTAACATAATTGTAGAATCTCAGAGTTGGAAAAAACCTTAGAAGTAATCTAGTCCAGGGTCTTACCCAGTGCATGGGTCACACCTTTTTCATCTTAAATCCAGTAACCATTACCTTTTGATCACCTTATCTCTGCTGGAAAAATCCCAGTGACTGCTTCAAAAAGGTGATAAAAAAGTTCTTCCTTGCATTAAACGAAAATGTCGAACTGCTCCCCATTGATCTTGGTCTATTTTCCAGAACAGAACAAGTTTTCCTTCATCAAAGTTTACATGTTTTTGTGCTATTTTAAAAACACGTTTTTATCATGTGTTTAGCCTGCCATGGCAAGATTTGCATGGAGAAAATCAGCAACACAAATTAAGACTATCAACTGCTGCTGATATTCAATACTCAGCAACAGCGTATCATGTAGCCAGAGGTCTCCATAGCCAAAGGGAAGGCAGCAGAATTCAGGAGCTAATTTAAACAGTGAATCAGTGCTTGTTCCTGAGACCCGCTGTACATCTAGGCCTTTAAAAATAAATACTCCTCTCCACGTGTTCACAAGATTACTGACAAGTTTCTCATTAAGTGACTTCTTAGCTCTTTAATAAACCAAGGGATTCTCTCCCGGGTAGTCACAATATTTACCACAATGTAAAGGCAAAAACTGTCGCTAATGAAATCTCATTCAGAAAAGCCCATCACCTCGAAATGATTTCTGAAGTTACAGAGGCAGGATATCATCTTGTTCTTGCAGTGTTTCTAGCAACACTAATGGCAACCCCTTCCCCGAATAACTGCACCATAAGTTCTTTACATGACAAGTTTATGCTCTTGCCATAGAAATAAAACCAAATAATAATAATAACGAATGTAAAGAACATGGAGGCTATGACAAAATGCCTCTGATGGAAGATTAGGGGCTGGGCCAGCCTTGCACGAGAACTTAACTATAGGAGGCAGCTGCCTCTGTGGGTTGTGATAAATGCCTTGGGAAACTGTCTTCACCGTCCCCCTCATCATCATTGTTAAGTGCACTCAGTATGCCTTTGATACAGAAGAAGCACTTAATGTCAGTTTAAGAGAGAAATGTAAAAATCAGTAAAGGCCAGGAAGCAATAATTTATAAAGAATAAATGTAAATTGCAGATATAAACATTTGGAAAAATCTCTCTCTGACTTGTAATCAAAGAAATGCTGATGAAAACAATGTAAGGTACTACTTTTGCCTCAACAACTGAGAACAACAGATACTGTCAGTACTGTAGAAGTGTAAACTGGTACAATCTTTCAGATTAATTTGCCAATATATAACAGAAACCATAAAAATATTAATATATTTTAGTCCAGAAACTTTATTTCCTGAAACATAGGCTATAGAAACAATTTTTTTAAATGGGCACACAAAACGTGTATACAAGGGTTTCATAATTTGTAATAATCAAAAATCAAAAACATCCAAATAGCAAGCAACGGATGATAAATAAGTTATGGCTCACCCAGAAGATGGAATTCTATGCAACCATTAATAAAAGCAAATGTTACACAGCACTTACCATGTAGCAGGCTCTATAAATAAATTAACTCATTTGATCTTTACTATAAATTAACTTTAAATCTTTACTATAAATAACTTACTGTAAATAAATTAACTCATTTGATCTTTACTATAATCCTATGATGTAAGTATTATTATTGCCTGCATTTTACAGAGAAAACTAAGGCAAAGAAGTTAAGTAACTTGCCCGAGGCCACCAAATTAGAAAGTGCTGAGCTAGTGTTCAAACTCAGGCGATCTGATCTGATCCCAGACTCCGTGCTCTTAACCATCACACCATTATACTATAGAAGAATATTTAATGCCATGTTAAAAACCTCAAAAAATACTTGTAAAAATCTTTTAAATGAAATTACCAAATTGGTGTGTGTGTCTATAATATACATCCACATGCCAAAATATCAACAACTGTTATTGGAATTATAAGCATTTTTTTTACTTTCTTCTATTTTTCTAATTTTATTTTTTGCAATTAGCATGTACAGCTGGCCTTCCATAGCCACAGGTTCCACATCCACGGATTCAACCAGCCGCATATCCACAGATGAGGAACCCACCAATACAGAGAGCCCACTGTACTAGGCAATTTTATACAAGGGACTTGAGCATCTGTGGATTTTGGCATCTGCAGGGGTCCTGGAATCAATCTCCCACGGGTGCCAAGGGATGACTATATTACATTCATAATTTTAAAGATAAAAGAATGCTCTCAGTACCATCACTTAAATATTCCTGACAGGCCACTGCCTTTAGCCTAGAACTGGAAGGGACCCAATTATTTGAGCAAACTGAAGTGCTTCACATCAGTTTGCCTCCTTCTTGACCATGAGATACAGTTGTTGTTTTTAAATCGAGGAAAACTAAATAAAGGATCTTGACCTGAACTGATAGCACTTTGTATATAAAACATCTTATATCAATAAAATATTTTTGTTATTTCAATACCTGAAGTTTCAAAGCTCTCAACCTGTGTCCAGATAAAGTCGCTCTCTTCCCTGCCTTCACCCCTAGGTAATCTGAGTTCATCGGTGTGCAGATACTTAACCTCACCAACAAAATTTCCAGCTGGTGAGGACAGTGCTGCTTCTTATAGGGCCTTCTAGGGCCCCTGACTCACTGGAACTTCCCGATGGCCATTGCCTTACTGTACTAAACTGACCCTGAGCTGCTCCGTGGTAATTCTCCACTGAACCAATTTGGGGATTTAAATTGCCCTCAGGAAATGGACAAGTGAACTGTGACAGAAATGAAACCAGCACCTTCCCACACAGGCTCTGTCCACACCATGCGGAAAGAAAACTATTGCCTATAGGCCTGTGAGACAGAGGCAATAATTATATTCTCGCAAAGAACAATCCTTGCTCTGGATAAGGAATGCTTATCACATAGTACTCTGCATGGGGTTTGCAGAGTATGTAGGAAACAGGGTGAGCCTGCGAGCCTGCAAAGGATGCTGCATCAACTTTCATCAGAATCAAGTCCACAAACTCCCCTGGCAATTCTTACCACCTGGCATTTGGTGGCCTTGATTATTCCCTTGGCAGCAAAGCCCCTAGAAGACTTAAGCAGAAGGCTCCAGATTCTGCAGCATTAACCAGAATAGCATGTAAGTATGTTTGGGTGACGTATCCATATTCATTAGTAACCCATTCCACAATTTTCTAACATTCACTTTAGCAGTGTTGCTGAGACCCCTATGGGCTCCCAAACCACAACAACTATAGTGGGCAGAATTTTAAGATGTCCACCAAGATTCCCTCACCCAGGTGTACACACCTGTGTAATCTCCTCCCCTCAAGTGGGAACCTGTGAATATGGTGGGATGGTCACTTCCTCAATTAGGTTACATTATATGACTAATGGAGATGGGACTGTCACTCCATCCTAGCCAACTAGAGAGAGATGCACTCCTGCTGGCCTGGAAGAAAGCAAACATCTATGTTGCAAAGCACCTACGGGAGCCAGCTGGCGAGGAATCTCAGGTGTCCTCGAGGAGCTCAGGGCGGTCCCAGCCAACTACTAGCAAGAAAAGAGGGATGTCAGTCCTACAATATCAAGGAAATAAATCCTGCCAACAGCCAGTGAGCTAGGAAGACAACCCTGTGCCTCAGCTGAGATCACAGTCCCTGCTACCACCTTGATTTCAGCCTGGGGAGACCCTGAGCAGCACCCAGCCAGCCTGTGCTGGATTCCCGATCCTCGTGAACTATGAGATAATAAACTTGTGTTGTCTGAAACCCAAGCCCCCAGCAATAGAAAACTAATACAACGACCAGGATGGTGACATTGTCAGAACATGTTGCTGCTGTTCTTTCTTACATTTCCACTGTCTTCAGAAGGAATGCCTGTCCCTAACATTCTCCCCTAAGGAAGCCAAAGGAGAGTGATAATTGATATCTGTATAATCGTTGGGAGTTTATTTAACTTTCAAATACAATCTCATTTAAATTTTGCATCATTAATCTGAGAAAGTCCAGGCAGTGATGATTAGAAACAAAGATTCAGGAGCCACGCTGCCTGGATTCGACTTGCTCTCCTCGCCACTTACTCACCAGATGAGCTCAAGCCAGTTCCTCGACCTCTCTGTGCCTGTGAAACAACAATGTGATAATCCCTACCTCCTAGGGGGCTGTGAGGATTAAATGATTTTTCATGAAGTCTAGCTCCTAGTAAGCACTGGATAAGTGTTTATCATTCTTGTAATCAAGGGTAGTATCTAAACACACAAGAAAAGCACAACTAGCTTTGCTCACTTCCCACTATAATATGTTGCAAGAATTAAAGCCTATAGTTTTAACAGGTTCTACAACACTGAGCTTGTGTGTTATCCTGGAGAAAAGTAACCCACAGCAAGGAAAGAACAGATCTCCACCATTTAGCTGTTGTCCTGAGTAGAATGGGGGGAGCACAGGCAAGAGAGAATGAGCTTTCTGCAGCCCCTAGAAAGGACCACAGATCCAGGAGCAAGTGGGAGTGTAATGGTTTCCTTCGGTGGCCAGGTAAATCAAACCCTGGTTCCAACAGAATTCTGGATGTGAGATGAGAATACAGACACAAGTGGGTTCCTGCTGCTACAATTAGACTCCCACAGCCCACATCACACACATTCAGGAGCCCAGACGGGTTGTCATGTTGACCAGCTCCAACAGGTGTTCCTTCCAGGTAAGCTTAGTAATAGTAAATCCATTAAAAGGCAGTTGGGATGGGCAGCGGAGGGTTGGTAATGCCTCCTGAAGGGCTGCCAGTTCCATATGTGGCAAAGACAACAGTCGTCTTGTCACTGGAACTATTCAAGGTGAGCTGCCCGTGTACCCACCTTCATAACATGGAGACAGTCTCATAAAAGGACACTTTCTAGTTCAAAGAGTACCCCGACAAGCTGTCCCATAGGTCAGGGCTGCTGTGGACATGGTGGTGTTTTGGTTCATGGGCACTGCTTGTGGTTATACTCTGGAAAAGTTTAAGGCAGAGTTAAAGGTGTATTTTCCCAATATGGTTTTGGTCCCATTAAAGTATCATTGACCAAAGGCCTACTTAGTCATCCCTCATCTGTTTTACTAATTTCTCAATTTAAGTGTTAAAGAATTCTTGTCAGCGGGGGGGAAATACGTGGGTGTATCTTTTGTTGTTGTTGTTGTAATAAATGCCCCTCTTTTGTCTTAGCCCTTACCTGTGCAGCCTTCATGCCACAGAAAGAGACATGCCCCTTTCTTTTTGGTACTCTCCCATCACTCCTCTTCCCCCAAAACAAATAAATCATTGACAAAGGAAATGGAAAACTACAACAGAAAGTGTTTTACCTTACCTCCCGATTACTCAAAGGCATATTGGTTTGTTTCAGTGAGTTTACCTTAATTCACACTAGAAGATATCCTAAAAGATCCAAAAAGAGGTAGTAAAGCTTGAATGCCTACAGGCACGTGCAGTTAGCACACAGGAGGTGTGCGAGCTAGGTTGAAAGGAACAGGCCTAGATGACTTGCCTTTTAAAACACTGTGCAGACCTAACAAAACAGCCAAACAAAAATCTCTCCAGTGGGTCATGTGTGGCTTGGGGCCACATTTGTAATGACCCCTGACCTAGAGAGTAGGAGGTTCTTTCAAAAGCCAGTTTGATACAGGGAATGTAGACCCCCAGGCCAAGGCATGAGGACCTCAAAGAGAAAGTCAAAGCAACTGGAACTGCTCTCTGAAAACTGCCATCCTAGCTGATTGGTGAGCTCAGAATTCTCCACTTGGCGTGGCCTGGAAGTCCAGAGGAAGGCTGCAATAACACACCAGTCTAGACACAGAGGGCCAGGGAGGAAATGCCTCCCTGCTGGCACCCAATCACCCTTGAGGCTTTGATCAAGGAAAAAAGGTCTCCTTTTTCTAGTCAAAATCCAATCACCTACTATGGTACGGTGGGTTTCACTAATCAGGGCATCACCCATTGATTAGAGGCCTTTTTCCTGGGAGGAATGCCCTGCTCAAATCCCTGGAGAGCGTATTTGGCCCTAGCAGAGCTTGGTCTAGGCCTAAAAGTACACACCGTCCTCAATGAGTTTGGTGGGTTTACTACATGTGTAACAGCATGTCAACGTGGAAACTTTTCTCTCAGTTTAGAGACAGTAAACCCAAGGCAGAATTTTACAGTTAGTGTCCAAGAACTAGTTAGAGGACTCAGACCCCTCACCAACAACAAGAATATCAAAGAGAGAGATGAGAGGAAAACAACTGAGAAAAAAATGTGTGAGGAGGACTTATTTGGAGAGAGCTGTACTTTAACCCTCGGGAAAGGGGTGGAGGGTGTCTATTTTCACTTCAAGCCTGGTTAAGGGCAGTTCACTCCTGCATCACAGAAGTCACCGTGGATTGAAAATCCTGAAGTGCGGGAGGTAGACTTGTTAGAATCCGGATGGGCCTCCACTAGAGCTCATCAGTCCAAAGGATGCCTGCATGTTTCCCGTGATGAGGTGGAGATGGGGCCACACACAAGAGGGCTGGTGTGAGGTCACGTGAGGGCCTGTTGTGTAGGGTCTCCTAGATGCTTGATGAAAGCTGGATGTGACTCCAGACTCCTTGGGATGAAGAAGGAGTAAATGAAGAACCAGAGGAGAGACCATGCATCATGTGCATCAAGAGAGCTACAGGTGAAAGGGTCTCAATGATTAGGGCAGCAAGTGGGGATGGTGGTGGAGGTGAGGAAGTGGGTGGTCTCTGGAACATCCATAAAAACACCCAGGAGAAAAAAAGTTGGCCTTCAACACCAGCCAGGTCCAGAGAGTATAAAGCCGTCTAAGAGCAGGGACATCAAGTCAAAACTTTCCAGCTCCCCTACCTTTCCATCCCAACACAGAGGACTTGGCGAGGCCCTGGGATGGGAGGAAAAAGGGAACACAAGGGAAGGAGCCAACCAAACCCCTTCTCCGTATGTGCTAGCAGTGGACCCACCACCAACAAAATGCTGCTCCAACAAGATCTCCTGAGACTTATCTTAAGACTTGCTGTCATCAAGGTATTAAAAGCAAAGGATAAACTCACCTCTCACACAAGGAAGTCACTTTGGGCACACCTGCTTGTTCTTACAATATTTTAAATTTCCTTTACACAATTATGGACATTTAACTGGATTCCTCAATTAGTGTATGGCCCATGTGAGTCCTTTACTCATTTCCATTTCAGGATAATATTTTGTTGAAGTTTAAGCTTTGGAAACTTCTTTAATGAAAAAGTTTAGAGAGGGTTTTTTGTTTTATTTTTCTGATGTTCTTCCTGCTGCTTTCTATAACTGTTGCCATAGAGTTGACAGCTGTCTTGTCCTTAATCCAGCAGCAAGTATCTGTATTGTTGATTAAATATTAATAGGCTGTCACAGGTTGAAAATCTGGATGTGAGCAAAATGCTGTAAAGATAATGAAAGGCCGAGAATTGGGAGCTTGGACAAGGAGAAGTCAAAGGAGTTGGGACTATTAAGAAGTGACCTGAAATTGGAATTAAAGTGTAAAAGGCAAAATGTGAGGAGGTTAGCAAGCAGCTGTTCTCCATTTCTATTATAGACAAGACAATTTTTTAAAATAAAAAATAAGGCTACCTATGTTGTACTAAATCGGGCTGGAGTAATAAGAAGGGGCTGGAAGGGGAACGTTTTGTAACTGCTCATTTTCTTTGCTTCCTTGTCCCTACCTGAAAGGCCAAGCCAGAAAGAAGACACCTGGTAGCTACTCCTAAGCTCTAGGACTCTGGTTGCATCTCTACTGGGAGGAAAAATAATTACATCATTGGTTCAAGGACTCCGGTTTGCCTCAAATGACTGATGTTAAAATATTACCAGAATCTCTGAGCATCAACACTCAGAAATACGTTAGAATTTCAACATATTTTCAGTTACTTGCGGTCAGTTATGGCCTTCATTTTAAGCAGGACATGTTAAAACAACACATGGAAAATTGCTACACGAGTTACGTAAAAATAGTTCTTTTTTTAAAATTTTAAGTCTAATTTAAGTCTGATAAAATACTAGAAGAGACAGAGAAGAGGAATTTGAGAAGACAGTTGGAGAGGCTGTAAGAATATTATTTACAACTTTAAATGATGAATAAACTGACCAAAACAATAGTTAATCCTTGCTAGGGAATTTGAGGACTCAGAGAAATGGGTTCAGGAAGAGAGGAATATTTGGGAAACTGCTCCTCTGGGCTGAGGAAAAAGCTAGCATAACGTCTACAGGCATGGGACGGAAAGGACCATAATTCATCCCACAAACGGAGTTAGCAGGGAGAAGAGTGATGATTGACGTCACTACTGAACGGATGTTTCTGTAAGTTAGAAAGAACTTTCATGGCCAATCAGAAGCGGCTCAGAAAGGCGTTCAAAGAGTTGAATGGGGGAAATTTAAGGATTCTTTAATATTTGGAGAGGATCTTTACTGTCATGGTTAAGTACATAGCTTTGGAGCAGGTCTACATAGATTGGATTTCAGTAATGTCACTTAGTAGCTCTGTGAGTCTGGGCAAGTTACTGGTCCTCTCAAGCCTTCAGTTTTGACACTAGTAAAACAGAGATGCTAACAGAATCTACTAGGTAGGGTTCTGTGAGATTTCAATGCATTAATACATGCAAAGTGCTTACAACAAGGCCTGGCACAGAGTAGGTACATTTACGTGCATAGGTTCAATAGACAACAGCTCTAGAAAAAAAAAAATGGATTTAGAAAATAGAGGAGAAATCCAAGGCTCACAAAGGTTAGCAACTGTCTCTATTTCTAAACTCAAGGCTTCCTACCATAATGCACTGCTGCCATGAAACCAAGGGGCCATAAGTAAAAGAGATCAAGTCTGGTTTCACCTCCTTTTGCTTCTATGGCTGTACTCTGATGGCAGGGTCACTGAGTAATGACCAAAAGGTTGAGCATTGCCTTGTTCAAAGGCATCTTAAAGGAAAATATGTTGACTTTAGTCCACTGACCCTGAAGACAGAGAGTCTTAGTTCAAATCTCAGCTCAACTTCTGCAGCAGCTCTATGACCCTGGGAAGGCATTTTAACCTCACTGAAACATAGCCTAGGAGTATAATGTGCCCATCTGGGTGGGTGTATGTGAGAATAACATTTTTAAAAATCCTTACATTTTATTCTTTGCTACATAACTGAATTTTTTTGAGCAGTATAATTTTTATTTATCCCAACGATATTTTTTTTTTAATTTTTATTGGAGTATAGTTGCTTTACAATATTGTGTTAGCTTATACTGTACAGCAAAGTGAATCAGCTATACATATACATATATCCCCTCTTTTTTGGATTTCCTTCTCATTTAGGTCACCACAGAGCACTGAGTAGAGTTCCCTGTGCTATACAGTAGGTTCTCATTAGTTATCTATTTTATACATAGTATCAATAGTGTATATATGTCAATCCCAACCTCTCAATTCATCCCACCATCACCCCTTCCCCCCTTGGTATCCATACCTTTGTTCTCTACTTCTGTGTCTCTATTTCTGCTTTGCAAATAAAATCATCTATACCATTTTTCTACATTCCACATATATGTGTTAATATACGATACTTGTTTTTCTCTTTCTGACTCACTTCACTCTGTATGACAGTCTCTAGGTCCATCCACATCTCTGCAAATGACTCAATTTTGTTCCTTTTTATGGCTGAGTAATACTCCATTGTATATATGTACCACATCTTCTTTATCCATTCCTCTGTTGATGGACACTTAGGTTGCTTCCATGTCCTGGCTATTGTAAATAGTGCTACAATGAACACTGGGGTACATGTGTCTTTTTGAGCATAACTGAATTATATATAATGTTTTCCAAATAAAATGTGATTTGTGTAAAGAAATAAAAGCACTGGTACTTGGTAAACATTCAGATTTTAGCTGTTCTTGTCATCATCAAAAACAACAGGGTTCAACTATCCAATTGATACTTGAATTTCCTCTACACCACTGGCTTTTAAACATTTCTCACCGCAACCCACGGAGGAAAAAAAGAATTCACTGTGACTCAGTATGCTCAAATACACTTATTTGAAGCAAATATTTTACAGCACAATGTTTTCCCTTAATACATGCAACATACTCTGGTATTTCCCATTCTATTTCATTCCATTTCATTTTTTAAACGTTGGTCACAACTCACTAAACTGATTCTATGATCACAAATTGGTCACCATGCACAGTCTGAACCACGCTGCATTGCACCGTTTCTGCCAGCCATTTCTAGGAATGCACAGGGACGTATGATTTAGTTCCCCCATGTTCACTGAGGCTATAATGTGCTAAGTTTAAATAACTTTAAATTATATAATCCACTCCCCCAAATAATCTAGCCTATGTGATAAAAATTATTCTTGATACTTCATAAATAAACAGTGCTGCTATTAATCTTGCTTTTATAGGTCACTGTTTACTTTGAACCCTGTCCACCAAATACATTTAAATAATTCACTGTTGGATTGACGTTCCCTGATATTGCACCAAGCATCTATAAACTCTACTTCACCAACTGAGAACAATGTATGATAAACCTTCCCAGAACCTTAAAGGATCCTCCTAAAAGACATAAACTCAGCCCTTTACCAAGATGATGTTGATCTCTCCTTTACTGTACCTGACCTCCCCTTATCTGTTCAAGTTTCTGTGTCTGAATCATATACTCATAAGTACTTCCCTTACATGTTCTTAGACAGTATTTACAAACTAGAAGAGTGACTGCAATGCCTTCCACTGTCCAAAAAGTTTTACCAGGTAAAGTAACATTTAACCCTCTGGCCACATTTTTTTATTATTATTATAGCTTCATTCTGATTCATCTCACAATGAGTATTTTTTTTAATGTTATAGAGGTCATATCAGACGTGGTGTAAATCATTAATTATCTGATATTTGAAAGACCACCCTTGGCTTATGAGTTTATAATGCCATCGGGTATACTCCAGAGCAGCAACAGAACTTACTTGGATGATGAAAAGGTTCTATGTCTGCACTATCCACATGTGGCACTGAGCCACTGAAATGTGGCAAATGCAAATGAGGAACTGAATTTTTACTTTTAGTTTATTTTAATTAATTTAAATTTAAAGAGTCACAGGTGGATAGTAGCTACTCTATTAGTGCAGATCTAGAACAGTTATCCATAGTACATACTAATGATCCTGATGAAAAAGAAAATAACAAAAGGTGCCATTTATTGAACATTATCAGGGGCCAGGCATTAGCCTAAGCCCTTTTTATATACATTATGTAATTTACTTCTCACAACAATTCTACCTGGTAAGGACTATCATTATTCTTCCCCGCTTTTGACTGAAAAAACTGAGATCACAGCCAGTAGTAAGTCATAAAGCTGAGGTTCTAAACCAGGTCCACCTCCAGAGCACAGAGCAGAAGAGCTGTATTCCTTCCCATGCAATAGCCACTGGACATGGGTGTGTCTGTGTTTAATTTCGATGGAAAGGAAAAAGAGCTGTGCAAAAGGCTGGCAAATAAATGACTTTTTCTCTATCCTTTTAAAAATTTCCTCTACTTAGTGCCCCAGATTGGCCTCTACAGAAAGGAAAATTCTCTTGAGTGAGGACTCTTCCAGTTCTAAAAACAAATGTCTCTGTGATTTAAATAAAAGGTTTGAGATCAAGAGGTGAACTAGAATTCAAATTGCATTTATGGTTTGGAGACTCTTTTCCCACTTGAGGATATGTTACTATTTTTACATTTACTTAAGGTTTTTTTCTTGTCTGCTTCTGAGAGGCTTTGAGGGGGCTTATAGATTAAGACATTTAAGGATCATAAAGAGCAGAGGTCACTTGAAAAAAAATTAATGGGCTAAAGATTTTAAGCATCCAATTTCTGAGACACAGGATTGACTAATGCCTTCTAGCTAAGGCAGAACAATAATAATAATGTATTATTGTTATTAACTAATTAATAAAAATGTAGGGGTATTAGGTTATACACAGAGTCTGTTGTTCTTTGTTTTTTTTCTAGACAATGAAATCAAATTGGTGTGCGGTTTTCACTAAAGACATGGGTTGCTCATGTAATTCTCATCTCTCTTCCTCCAAAAAAGCAGACAATATTGCAGGAAAATACAACTCAGTAAAGGCAATTCTCTGAGGAGAAAGCCACATAGCCCAAGAACTCTTTTTCTGAGAGTGCATGAGTGTCCTTCTATCCATCCAGCACTAATTCAGACATGGCTTCCCTGCCAGGTCCTCTCTGAATGGCCTCTTCTGTCCACTGCTGTTGCTGACCACTCAAAACTGGACCGGGGGGTTAGTGGGCCCCTCCACTACCAGAAAGGAGGAGACCAACTAAGAAAAGTGGCCACTTGGCTCTACAAGTATGTTCTTTCATGTGAACGAGGGAAATCTTTATAAATGAAGAACTGTCTGTTGTCATTTACTTGCAGTTGAACTGAATTTGTGCGTGTGCGTGTGTGTGTCTATGTGTGTGAAAGTTTTAAGTGTGCTTTGAATTTTTTTGTGGGTTTTGTCTCATTATGTACTTTCTTCTCCCTATTTGTAGAAGAAAAATAATCACAATAATCACACACACTCACATACACGCACACTTTCTAACTTGAAACAATAACTTCTATGGGGATTTTCTAAGGAGTGAGGCTTTGTCTTTATCAGATCAGGTAGTTAAAGAACTTGGTTGTCACTTACCCTTCAGTTCACAGCTGCCTCTAACCCACTTTTTCCTTCCTGTGTTCCTGGAGTTGGTTATAGAGGGAGAGTTAACTTAAAGAGGATAAAGAAATGCAGAGCCTTTGACAGCCTTACTGTACTGTCAATTCCAAAGGGGAATAAAAGGAAAAACTAATCTATAATTTGTATGCTTATTAATGTGAGGTGCTTTATATGCCTGAATTTAATCCTCACAAGTCTGTCCATGGTAGGTATGGTCCTTATTGCCAAATGAGAAATGAAAAACTGAGGTAAATCACCCAAGATTTCACAGGCCATAGGCGTCAAGGCTAGAATAAAAACCAAGATTGTCCACCCCCAATATCATGATCAAAGTCACTAAACTGTTAGTCTTTGACAGGAGGGACCCTGTCTATATTGAATACCTGTGCACCGGGCCCAGCACATAGTAGCATTCAACCAATATTGGCAGACTGACCAGCTGAGGGTTCTTTACCCCTGCATCTTTTTGCTTTTACCACAACTGTGCTCTAAGTTGCTAACCTGAAAGGAATATAAATTCAAAAAATTTTCCAATTATTGCTAAAACACTTTACAAAGCTTCAAGAGTCTTCTTTATTCTAAGGAAAAAAGGATCTGCCAATCTACTCCATTCATTCTTCTAACCCATTCTTATCCATTCAACTCAACAAATATTTCAGTACAATGTGAACAACAGTGGGAATATACATTCTAAAAATTATGTCTCTTGGATATATAAGAGTGGCTGAATTGCTGTTCTTCCATAAATGGGGTTGAGAGTTGTAAAAATTAATAAGCATCAACAAGAAGGGAAATAAAGACCTAGATTTTGCTATTGTACACTGTTTCTTTTTAATTAATAACTCCATTTTTTAGAGCAATTTTAGGTTTACTGAAAAATTGAGCAGAAAGTACAAAATTCCCATATACACCTCCTCTGCTGCTCCACCCCACACACAATAAATTTTCCCTACTGTTAACATCCAACATTAATGTGGTACATTTGTTACAACTGATGCATCAATACTGATAAGCTATTTTTAACTAAAGCTCATAGTTTACATTAGGGTTCACTTATATAATATATAACACTATGTGTTATATATTCTACAGGTTCTGACAAATGTATAATGACATATATCTAGCACTATAGCATCAAACAGAATAGTTTCACTGCTCTGAAAATCCTCTGTGCTCTACCTATTCATCCCTCTCTCTAACCCCTGGAAATCACTGACCTTTTTATTGTCTCCATAGTTTGGCCTTTTCCAGAATGTCATATAGTTGGAAACATACAGTATATAGCCCTTTCAGATTGGCTTCTTCCATTTAGCAATATGTATTTATCACTGAATAATATTCCACTGTATGAATGTACCACAGTTTATCCATTCACCTACTGAAGAACAGCTTGGTTGCTTCCCAGTTCGGACAATTATAAATAAAGCTGCTATAAACATTCATCTGCAGGTTTTGGGAGGGACATATGTTTTTAATTCATTTGGGTAAATAACAAGGAATGTGACTGTTGGATTATACGGTAAGAATATGTTAAGTTTTATAAGAACCTGCCAAACTTGTTTTCCCAAGTAGCTGTACCATTCTGCATTCCCAAGAGCAATGAATGAGAGTTCCTGTTGTTCCACAACCTTGCCAACAGTTGGTGTTGTCAGCGTTTTGGATTTTAGGTGTGTAGTGGTATCTCATTGTGTTTTAACTTGCAATCCCTGATGGCATATAATGTTGAACATATTTTCCAATGCTTATTTGCCATCTGTATATCTTTTTTGGTGAAGTTAGATCTGTTAGCTCTTTTGTCCATTTTTTACTTGTTTTCTTATTGTTGAGTTTTAGGAACTTACACTCATTTTTTCCCATTGTTATAAAAACATTAAGCCTTAACACATATATATGGAATCTAAAAATAAATAAATAAATGGTTCTGAAGAACCTAGGGGCAGAACAGGAATAAAGACGCAGATGTAGAGAATGGACTTGAGGATACGGGGAGGGGGAAGGGGAAGCTGGGACGAAGTGAGAGAGTGGCATGGACACATATACACTACCAAATGTAAAATAGGTAGCTAGTGGGAAGCAGCTGCATAGCACAGGGAGATCAGCTCAGTGCTTTGTGACCACCTAGAGGGGTGGGATGGGGGGGTGGGAGGGAGACGCAAGAGGGAGGAGATACGGGGGTATATGTATACGTATAGCTGATTCACTTTGTTATACAGCAGAAACTAACACACCATTGTAAAGCAATTATACTCCAAGAAAGATGTTTAAAAAAAAAAATACATAAAGCCTTGCTCTCTGCTCTTTAATTTTCTTCCTGCTTTTGTCAACTAGACATGGTAACTCAACTGCTGGTTTTCCAATGTCGCAGAGCTCTATGTCGACATCTGAGTTAAAACTCTTATTGAACAGCACTGTACTCCAAAGGGCTATAGGGATAGGACAACTGGAAGAAATAAGGGAATCATCTAAACAAAGCCTTGAAAAGTCTTAGCCCATGACCAAGCCATCAGAACACAGAAGTCAAAAACCACACTGCACCACGCAGAATCCAAACTACAGTGTATCAGGTTAACACAATGCCCCATTATTTCAATATTTTTAAAACATGAGACTTCCTGAAGATATCATTTCTCTAGAGTGTTCATTCTAAGCAATAATGAGGAGCTATGTTAAAAAAATTTTTTTCAACAAAAATTTTAATAAAGTAGGTCTTCAAAAGAGCAGAAGAATGAACTTTCTAAACTGCAACTTGCCACAGAGAATTACATCCGCCAGAATTTTTCTATCTGGAAAGAAACTGAATTTAATGTTCTTTGTATTTTTATCAGCAGCAAGGTAAGCAGGAAGAATCTCTCATAAGCACTTTTATGAAGTTACACAAAGAAATAAGTTTCAAGCATTTTATGGTTGGCAGCTTAAGATAATTTTTCTTATTTTTAAGGAAAGGGTTTATTAGTTCTTTTGACATGTTGATAACATGTACCACAGATTTCAGTAATTACAGCAGATAAACCCTGATGAAGCAGTTGAGAAGATTACAGCCTAAGAATATCAGAAAAGAAAAGGAAAAACACTCCCACTGGGTGGTGCCCTTTTTATCTAATGCATTTGGGCCTAAAAAAATTACAGATTACAGACCTCTATTCACAGACTCCCTCTTGATTGCCTAAGTAGCAGGCCCACCTACCACGACAACCTTTTGATATCAGCTCTGAAGCCATTTACCTTTCTCTCATCCAGGGCTCCACTGTCTCTAAATGTTCTCACTTGCACTACCTCGGAAGGTAAGGATGACTTAAAGTAGTTAAATCCACACATAATCCAGGAAGTTTATTTTACCTAAAAGCTTCTGTCTCTGACCTCACTTGCTAACAGGTTCCAAAATGAACAAAGCTGAATCTGACCTCTCTGTTCTACCACATTTGGAACTGGACAGGTGCTGGCAAACTTTTCCTATAAAGGACCTGGTAGTTAATATTTTAGGCTTTATGGGCCATACAGTCCTTGCTGCCACTACTCAGCTCTGTAGCTGTACCATGAAAGCAGCTATGGACAACCCGTAAAGGAATCAGTGTGGCTGCATTCCAATAAAACGCTATTTATGGACACTGAAATTCTAATTTCATAGAATTTTCACGTCATGAAATATTATCCTTCTTTTTATTTTTATTTTTTATTTTTTTTTTTTTTTCTGGTACGCGGGCCTCTCACTGCTGTGGCTTCTCCCGTTGCGGAGCACAGGCTCCGGACGCGCAGGCTCAGCGGCCATGGCTCACGGGCTCAGCCGCTCCGTGGCATGTGGGATCTTCCTGGACCGGGGCACGAACCCGTGTCCCCTGCATCGGCAGGCGGACTCTCAACCACTGCGCTACCAGGGAAGCCCCTTTCTTTTGATTTTTAAATGTAAAAACCGTTCTTAGCTCAAAGGCCATACAAAAACAAGCATCAGGCCAGATTTAGCCCACAAGTCATAGTTTGCCTTAGAAGAAATCTCAAAAAATTTGATAGTCACAAAACAAACAGGAGCCAGACCCTTCTATTAGAACAATCTGTGGAATCCTATAAGGAGACAAGCTTCCAACCCACAAACATAAAGAACAGTATGCCCCAGAAATTCTCCGTATGTATATTTAAGAAGTTACCATATATGTTATAATCTCATTTCATATGTGCTATGAAATTCAAACCCAATGACGAAATCTTGATTTCTTTAAAATCTAATTTACTGTACCCTCTTTATTTAAAAATTGGTTATTTGAAAAATATTAAATATTTAAATACTAATATGAAATATGAATTTAATATTTTAAATATTGATTTAAATACTGAATGCTTAAAATTGGGATATTTAAACATATTGTCTCTACTCTTAACTGGCTATTAAAAGCAGCATACTAAAAGATAAATATGAAGAGAGTGCTAATGAGTAACACTGCTTGACCACTTACTCTACACCAGGCACTGGATTAAGCGTTTTCCACATGTAATTCATTTAATCTTCACAGCAACTCCAGAGGCTGATCACGGTTATCCCCATTCTACAGTGGGGGAAACTGAGGCACAAAATTAATCAACACGGGAGCCAGAATCCAAACCCAGGCAGTCTAACTCCGAAGCTGGCATCGTTAACCACCTGGCAATACCAACACACGTCAGGTTGGTTAGATGTCATTTCTCTTTGATTCAGTAATATCTTACGGTTTAAAAGGTCTTTCATTCCTTTAGGTTTTTATTATGGACACATGAATGCCTATTTTTTAAAGGACTCTCAGTCTTAAAGTTGTGGATTCACCAATTAAGGTAAAATATATAGAAGGACCCCACCAAAGCATTCACGAAAGTTTAACTCTTTATTCACATACAAATTGTATCCTTTCCAATTCTACCAGTATGCAATTCTTACACAAACTGAGATTCTTTAAGATCTTGCTTTCTAAGATATTAGAACATGTTAACTGTCATTTTCTCACCCATCCTCATGGCATCTCTTATAGGTTATGAACTAAGACATTAGCGGAGTCACATCTTTCTTCCAGTCATTCTTTCACACATTCATCCACAAGTACTTGCACTGAACATGCTTACTACGTGCAAGGCATTGTCCCAGCAGCAGAAATGTTTAAAAACATCCAGTAATGGCTAACTTTATGTGTCAACTTCGTTAGGACACAGTGCCCATATATTTGGTCAAACACCAGTCTAGATGTCACTGTGAAGGTATTTTTTAGATGAGATTAACATTTCAATCAGTAGACTTTAAGTAAAGCAGATTACCCTCCATAATGTAGGTGGGCCTCATCCAATCAGTTGAAGGCTGTAAGAGAAAAAACTTGAGGTCCTCCAAGAAAGAGGGAATTCTGCCTCCAGACGGTCTTTGTACTCCAGCAGCAACATCAGCATTTCTATGGGTCTCTAGCCTGCTGGGCTGCCATGCAAATTTCAGACTTGCCAGCTCCACACATACCTAAGCCAGTTCCTTAAAATAAATCAATCTCGATAGATAGATAGATAGATAGATAGATAGATAGGTAGGTAGATAGACAGATACATAGATACACAAATACATACATACCTACACAGATACATAGATCAATACATAGATAGACTGATAACTAGATATACATATATACGTATGTGTTATCGATATCTATATAATATATTTATATACCATGTATAGGAACATCCTATTGGTTCTGTTTCTCTGGAGAACCCTGACTAATACACATCCCCTCAGATCCATCAGACTGGGGAAAAAAACGGAAAGTTCACCAAGAATTGATGATCTGCGGACAAAGGGAGCCCTCCCATGCTGCTAGTGGGAATGTAAGCTGTATAACTAATGTGGGGTGCAATCAGTTGACATCTAGCAAAGATAAAGGTGCCCTCATCCTATGCCCAGCCCCAGAAGAACAACCACGTGGCACCGCATAGCCAGAACCCCCTGGAATCGTTGTTGACAGAAATAATTGCCAAGTTTATAAAGAAAAACTGAACTTAGCTTGACAGCTTCAAAACTATCTCAAATCATTCAAGAGAGACCCAAGTCACATTCATTCACAATAAGCTGAAAAAAGCCAACGGAACCATGTCTAACACTTCCCACTGCCCCTCCCCCCTGCACCCTCCCCACCACAGTAGCAGCAGCTTCTCACACTCTCCAGACACCTACAAATCACCTGCTGTCCCCACACCCCAAAGTGAAAAGCCTAGTTAATGACAGAAAGAGAAGAAAGACCCTAGAGCAGTGTCTGCATATAACAAGTGCTTGCTAAACATTAGCTATTATTAAGGATATAAAAATACACATGTAATTGTTTTCCTTTTAAGTGACTTGCTGAATAAAATGCCTGCCTTCTCCCTGGCACTTCTACTCTGTATACAGTGGTACCAAATGAGGACTTTTGATAGAATCATCCCTTTCTGTTGAATAATCAATTTACTCAGACATGGCTGGATTGATTCTCTTTTCACCAAATTAACGAAGAGCAAGAAATGATTAGTCATCAGTTAATCAGCTGGTGTGGACTACACCATCTTACTCTTAAACACACAACACACCATTGTTTGAAATTTCACACTGAAAAGTTGATAGAACAAAAGCAAACTAACACCTAATTTCTCTTTCAGCTTTCTTGCGGCTCTCTTTTTATTTCTGAGTGGATCTTGGTAAACCAAACTATTATTAGAACCCCATTTTTCCCACCTCTTTTTGTTGTAGAACAAAACAGAGCCCATGAGCACACAGGAAGCACAAAACAAACACTCCGAGATGACTTTCATTACATCCTTAGTTATCTTTTGGATACAGGTTTGTATGAAGAACATACATTTTAGGGAGTAACTTGGTACTCTTCTGGGAGGTCAGTATGCCAGATACGTTTTTAAAGCCTTAACACTCTGTATACCTTTTAACTAACCAATTACACTTCTCAGAAATTATCCAAAAGGAAAAATAACATCATAAAATATGTGAAAAGACGTAACTATGTTGTTCATTTTCTAAAATTTTTACAAAGAATGTGTGTCACTTCCTTAGTAAGAACAATGGGGCTTATGCCTTTTTTGTTTGTTTTAAGAGCATGAACTTTGGATTGAAACAATCCTGAGTCAGAACTCAGAAGCTGCCCCCTTAATAACTACACGACCTTGAGGAAGTCTACCTGGCTTCTTGAGTGCCAGCTTTGAGATCTGCGAAATGGGGATAAGATACACCTCCCTCAAAGAGGATTCACTATCAATAAATGCAGTAAGAGTACTTTTGAAAGAAGGGATGGATGAGTGAGCAAACAATTGAACAAACAATCCCAGAGGCTCTATGCGGGGCTGGTTGGTGGTGGTGAGAAGAACAGATCAGCAGGCAATAGTGAAAATTGTCACAAACTCTAAATCAACACTATCATAGTATAAGTGACCCTTGTCTTGAAAATATTCACTAGTGAGCTCGAGCCTGACCACTCACATTTCAGGGCAACCTCAGCAGGTCAAATCAAAGACCAATCCCAGGTGTCCTTGAGATCTGACCATCCAGGTAACCAGTCTCCAAGATGGTCTCCACCTCCCTGTATTCACACCTCTGCGTAAGTCTCTCCCACATTAGAGCAGGGCTGATCACCATTTGTCTCTGTAATCAACAGAATATGACCGAGGTGATGGTATGTCCCTTCTGAGGTTAGATTATGAAGGACTGCAGCTTCCATCTGGGGCTGTCTTCTCTTGGATCACTCATTCTCGAGGAAGCCATGTCATGATCAGGCCCATGAAGAGGCTCATTAGGGAAGGAACTGAAGCCTCCTGACGGTAGCCATGTAACTGAGCTTGGAAGTAGATCCTCCAACCCTACTCAAGGCTTCAGTCCCACCCAACAGTGTAACTGCAACCTCATGAGAGACCCTGAGCCAGACCACCCAGCTAAGCCACTCTTGGATTCCTGACCCTAAGAAACTGTATAAGATAACAAGTATTGATATTTGTTGTATTAAGCTTCTAGCTTTTGGGGTAGTTTGTTGCACAGCAATAAATAACTAATACACAGGGCTTCCCTGGTGACGCAGTGGTTAAGAATCCGCCCACCAATGCAGGGGACACAGGTTCGAGCCCTGGTCCGGGAAGATCCTACATGCCACTGAGCAACTAAGCCTGCATGCCATAGCTACTGAGCCTGTGCTCTAGAGCCCGCAAGCCACAACTACTGAGCCCACATTCTAGAGCCCGCAAGCCACAACTACTGAGCCCACGTGCCGCAACTACTGAAGCCCACATGCCTAGAGCCCCTGCTCTGAAACAAGAGAAGCCACTGCAATGAGAAGCCCGCGCACCACAACAAAGAGTAGCCCCCACTCGCCGCAACTAGAGAAAGCCCCACGCAGCCAAAAATAAAAATAATTTTTTTAAAAAATTTTTAATAAATAAACAAATAACTAATACACCATTCCAAGTAGAACAGGTCTTCAGACTTCAGTATGTATTATTATTGGACCCAGTTTACAGATAATAACACTGAGGTACGACGAGGTTAAATGACCTTCCTAAAGGCCACCCAGCTAAGAAGGGGTAAAACCAGGATTTGAACATAGCTTTGCTTGGGTCCAGAGCCAGTGCTTTATAACCACCACACTATATACTTCTTCCACCTCCTCCTTACCATCCCTAAGTCTGGGGTAGCAGCCATGTGCTCCCAGAGTAATCCGTATTTCCTCTGTCACAGATAGCACTTACTACATCGTATTTTATGTTTGAGTCATAGACTACTAGACTGTAAATTCCTGGAGGGCAAGAACCTATCTATATTCGTTCATCCAGTTGACAAATGTTTACTGAGAGCCTACGCTGTACTGGGCACTGGGAATACCATGACGTACATAGTCAAAACTCCGCCCTTGGACAGCTCACAGTCTAGTGGAGGAGACAAGCATCTCTCAAACAAATATAAAACTACAACTGGGGCTTCCCTGGTGGCATAGTGGTTGGGAGTCCACCTGCCGATGCGGGGGACATGGGTTCATGCCCCGGTCCGGGAGGACCCCGCATGCCGCGGAGCGGCTGGGCCCGTGAGCCGGGGCCGCTGGGCCTGCGCGTCTGGAGCCTGTGCTCCGCAACGGGAGAGGTCACAGCAGTGAGAGGCCCACGTACTGCAAAAAAAAAAAAAAAAAACTACAACTGCAAAGTGCTACACGGGGCTCTGTGACACATTTTACCTAGTCAGGAAGAGCCCTGAGAGGTGGTCACCTCAAATGAGGCAGCAGTTACCCAGGGGAAAGGGAGAAGCAGGAGCCCCCCAGCAGAGAACGCACACACCCCAAGTTCTCAAGATGGAGGGGAAAAGCCATGCCTGACAAGCTGAAAGGAGGCCAGTGGGAAGGAGCACAGAAGCCCAGGATGAGAAGCGGGAGGGAGAAGCAGCAGGAGGAAGTACCTGGGGAGAACATGGGTTGTCACCTGCAGACCATGTTCAGGAACCTAACCTGCCCCTAAAAGCAGTGGGAGCAGTGGCAGGGGTTGGGAGTGCAGGGGTCACAAGACCATCCTTGGGGCTTAAAACAGGCACTCTGGCAGCAGTGCAAGGACAGCCTGGAAGAAGGCTGGAGTGAAAACGGCAAGATCTTTGAGAAGTGACGGGAGCTCGTTCACGTTGGGCCCCCAATGCCTTGTACAGCGGCTTGCATAGGGTTGGCCCTTCATAAGTAGTAATGGAAATTAAGTACTTGTTAAAATGAGTGCACGGTAACCTGCAGCAAGTGGGACAAGAGAAAGAAACAGCACACAAGAACTCTGAGACCTTCAACACCTCGGGAGCTCATAGGAATCTCCTCAGCTTCAAAGGGGGAGGAACGATATAGATCAAAACACTCAGGGTGGAAAAACCTATCAAGCTTGTCTGGTACATGTCAGCCCTGGTATATCAATTTCTTCTTCCAAAACTCACTATATGTAAGTCATCCCTCTGATTACACTTAAAAAAAGAAACAAATAAGGATTGTCGGAGGCATGAGGCATAGCCTGGGCAGTATTTAAGCCACTCTAGGATCCATGAATGTCTGCCATTCAGTCAAGACCACCCCAGAGGCCATTGTTTAAAAGATGAAACAAAACATGAAACTGGGTGATGCTGGGCAACTCTACAGTGTATAGAAGTTTGTGACTACTTGGCCAATTTTCTCCAAACCACAGCAAAATGAGGAGTTACCTTTAGAAGCTTTAATTTTATGCTTTTTCCTTTAAGATTTAATATCTCACAGTCATATATACGAAAAAATTATTAATTGTTTATAAACCCCTACTAGATTTAAATAATCTTCAGTGAGTCTTGACCCTTAAAGGGTTTGTTTTCTGCTGAATAGGGTGAAGGGTATGAGTTTACGAGTTTAAATAAGGTTGGATTATGCAAACCTACTTTGCGTAGAAAAGGGAAAAACTGAGAGATGGAAAGATCTGGAAGGAGAAGGAAGAATGGTGGAAGGGATGGGAAGAGATTCAGTTATTGATGAGCTAAAATCAGAGACTGAGGTGAAATGTCTAACGGGGATTTTTTTTTTTTTTGAACGGAAAAAACCTATAGATTATGTGAGGTAACTTCCCACCCCATCCCTGGACTCCATCATGAAATCGTCAATAAAATCTAAGTGGGTTCTGTGGAGGGAATGCAAAGAAGTGCCAAGTCTACCTTCATGGGTGACATGAGGGAAGACAGGGGCTGCCTGGAGGGGTTATTCTTTATTGAAAGAAGCAGTAAATTATCTGATTGACAGCTGGGCAGCAGTGGGTAGCAGGCTCCGCTCTCTCCTCTCTGCAGATGTGCCTATATCCGCAGAGAATGTGTGTCCCCAATCCTCTTCCCTCTGCCTTTGAGGTGGACACATTCTCATATTCTAGCACTGCCTGTGACAGATGCTGGGGAAGGAATCCGCAAACCCACCAAGCCTCATGCTTAAAGGCTGATAAAAACCAGACTGAAGAATCTGGCTTTAGACTTGAGGTTAAGCGGGTTTAGATGAGACGCTAATTTTTTTCATCTGTCTGCCTCCTGTGTCTCTTTCTTAATTAGCTCCAAACTCACGCAGGAAAGAATATTATTTATAGAATTTCTTAATTTCTGACCTCAGCATCTGTGAGTATACTGAAGAGGGTTCACAAGAAAGCACAACTAGATAATTTAATAGAAGTTATCTCTGTGTAAGTTTGACTATATGTTATAGTTTTCCTGTTAGAAACATGTATTGCTAAAATTTTCAAATTCCAGTTATTAAAAGTTGTTAAAAAATATAACTTTCATTTTACATGGGATGAGCCAGGATTTAAATTCAAGTCAGTGTGTCCTCCAAGCCCACACTCTTGTATTTATGAGTTTCTCCCTACCCTGACCTACTATTCTTCTCAGTTTGGGTGTAAATTACTTCTTTTGACTCCACACCATCTACATTTACTTCTCAGATCCATCTGACATTCACTGTCTGATTTTCTTCTCTCTTATCTCTTCTCAGTGGTGAAGTATTAAGGGTAAAATACTTTTTAATAATAAGTTACTTACATTCCGGACAGTTTTGCTGCATGAAGCACTTGAAGACCAAGTAAAAATCGGAGCTTTAATACAATGAAACATTTGATGGAGATGGGATCAGAAGAGAGTGTGTAGTTTATGGCCAACCTAAAGTCCATTATTGCTCATAAGTATTCGATAAGTGTTGGCTGATGACTACTTGAAATTGCATTCTAGATCACACTAAGGTAGATGATTTCCCAGCTAAGGGACTTAAATGTTAGGGACCTTAATACAGTCAGCAAGTTCTCCTTTTATGATATGCCATCTTTACCTGGGAAAGCAGCTAAAAGGATGAGGACACAGGTCAAATGTGGTTAGAAAGGAAGGTGAGCAAGATTTACTGTTATTTCATTGCAGAAGGATACTCTGTCTGGCCTGGATATACCCCTCAGGTACTGTGAATATAAAGTTTTTTTTTTTAACTATAGATAGCAATGCAAGTTACTGACGAGCAAGTCTACGGTACCAAAGCTCCTGTGATTCACAGTGGCTTACCTAATAAATTTCTGGTGGGTGAGACAGATAAGCAAAGTAAGAAAAACCAGAAAAAGAAGAAATGGAATTTTTCTACCTATCTCTATCTGTTCCTGTGGCCAGCATCCATTTTTTTTCTTCTACAAAGAAAGGAATTATTTTTCTAAAATAGTAGGCAACAGAATTAACTCAGTCACTAAAACTTTTTAAACTTGGGCCTCTGCTGAAAGCATCTCTGTTCCATTCTGCCATATGCATGTTTCCATTTCCGTTCTCAGCAGCACTTCCTCCCTCACTCCTGGCCACAGCACCGCGGCACGGGGCTTTCTTGTTCTTTCTGAAATAGTCTCCACGCTCAGGCATCATGCTGTCCCTGCAGGAGGAAGAATAATGGTCCCCAAAGATGCTCTAATCCTCAAAACATGAGACTATGTTACCTGACGTGGCAAAGGGGTCTTGCGGATGTAATAAGGTTAACAGCCTTGAGAGGGTAGATTATCCTAGATTTTGTAGGTAGGTCCAATCTAATCATATGAATGCAGACCACCAGATAGGTGGCAGCATGAAAAGGATACCATCCGTCATAGCCGGCTTTGAAGATGGAAGAAGGATGCCACACGCCGAGGAAGGCAGACAGCCTCTCTTTTAGCTGGAAAAGACACAGAAACACATTGTCCCCCGGAGCCTCCAGAGAGAAATGGACTCGGCCAACACCTTGATTTTAGCCCATGTCAGACTTCTGATCTACAGAATAATACATAATTTTATATTGCTTCAGCTACCAAGTTTATGGTAATTTCTTACAGCAAATACAGTCCCAGATGTATTCTCTCCACGCAAAACATTCCTACCTATCTTGACTACCTGGTAAGTGTTTTTGTTCCTTTAGGTCTCTATTCAAATATTGCCTTCTCCATGAAAATTTCCCAAAGGCCATCCTCACTTCAGGATGGGTGATGGAGGGTGGGTCACTCCATCCTCTTTGCTCCCAAATCTCTTTGTATTCACTGTAACTGAGCATATTGTGATTATCGTTATAAATCGTTATAAACAGACATCATACCCCTTACACTACCTATCCTTGACAGCAGAGCACGGGGTCTAGTACATAACAGTTGCTCCACGGTATTTGAGTGAATGCGTGAATGAATGAACGAGTATTTAAAAAACTGAAGTCACAGGCTTGAGTTCTGAAAGAATTCAGGGCAACCATGAAAGAAATCAGGCTATAAAAATGTAAAGCTATTAGTGAAATATCAAAATATGATCTACATACCAATTTTTCTAAGTTTGCAATGTGCCATGAATCACTGCCATGCTAGTATAACACTTAGGGAACATAAATGAATTAGTGTTTAGTGGTCTCTTAAAAGTGACCATTCTGCTAAATGTGTTAACTGTTAAGTAGGAGGGGGAAATTTTTTTCATGATTAGCCTTGGACAACCACCCTCCAACCCTGGGTGACAGATTTGGGATCCCTGATGCTCTTCTTTAGGGCTATGATTCTTCAACTTAGGATCTACAGAGTGCTTGTTAGAACAACCTGTCTGGAGCTCCACACCAAGGGTGTCTGATTCAGCAGGTCTGGAGTGTTTTTAATAAATTCCCAGCAATACAGAAGATGCTGGTCAGAGAGCACACTTTGAGAACCACTGCTGTAGGGCAAGGAAGGCTCACCCCAGGCCTCTGGTTCTGACCCCTTCTCTGACAGTCAGTCTAAGGAGACCTCACTTGCAAGTCCAGGCACTGGCCAGAATCACTTGGCCCAGGCCCTTGTGGGAGGAGAGATTAGGTAAAAAATTATTTCCTTCCTTCCCCTTCCCAAGCATATGGAGGTCTTTCTTATGAAACCAGACTCAGTTCAGCTTCAGTTTCTCCAACGCTTGATCCTTTCTTCCTGTCGCTGCAACACCCTGACTGCAACCCAGAACCTGATCATTGAAACAGATCAACCAAAGCATCCACGCCCTGGAAAGCAGTGGGCTACCAGAGAGCCCGGGAAATGCAACAGCCTTGAGAGCAGATCCTACAAGATCACATTACAATTCAACATCTTGTCCTGAGTACTTTGGGCTTAACTCAATCAGGAAGAAACCATTAATGTCTTAACCTAAAAATAAAACATTGTTTCTAAATGGCTGAAAAAACACACCCCAATAACACACCCACATGCTTGCAAACCGTTCCCTCCCCACTTCCCCAAAAAAGACAAAGCAGAGGTTCTAAGAAAGAACAAGGAACATCATCCCAAAGATTATGGCCAAGAGTACGACTATCTATAGAATGGGCAGAGGGGGAAGCTAGCTTCTCTCTGCGAATCAGACTTCCACTTACCAGTGGATCCCCACAGTGGATGGAGAAAGACCTTTCATGTCTCTGAAGGACACTCAAGTACTTCATGACTGTCCATAGTGTTACCCCATCTGCCCTAGACCACTGACATTTGAGACCTAGACAAAAGGGAGTTGGACATCAAAGCAAAAAACACCAAATTTCACCACATTCCAAAGTGTAATAAATTATTTTTCAAACTCCCTGCTACTTGTTAATATCCATCTAGGACTAACCTGGACAAGCAAGCCTTACATCCTTAGAGTTAAACCTAAAATGGGCCTTGCAGGTTTAAGGCCTCTGAGAATTGAATACATATACCCGCATTTCAGCCCTGCCCTCCATGAAAAATGTGAATTTTTGCTACTGATTCCCAACAGTCCCAAAAGTCATAAAACTTAACTTTTCCGTCATTTGAATAATATTTTTAAATGTATTCAACATTACATTCAAATTCCCTTCCCAGGATGATGTTTTCATTCCAGAGCAGCCGCCACAGACCTCCACAGTCGGCAGAATTTTCAGACATGCATAAATATAAGCACACACACAGCCATTTACCCTGATGAAATTTCACGTACACAGGGAGATTATTTTTAGTTATGGAACCCAGTCAAAACTTTGCATAAAGCAAAATCAAGCAAGAGCAAAACTGGTAGACAAAGTGATGACGCTCTTATTTTTTCATCCATTTTTATATTCTTTTGTAGACATTTCTGGACATGAGTTGGGAGAAGTAAATGCCTTAACAAAGGCAGTTTTGATGATAATGGTGGCAACATCAATAGTCAAGTTATTCCCTGACTTTTTTGTTCAATATATGCCATATATGTAGATAAGATCACACATGTAGACAAGATCACCTCTATCCAGATAATGGTCACTTTCCAAACATGTCAGTACAAAGTTAGTTTGCGGAAAAAACAAAGCATCCATCAGATACATAAACAGTCGAGCAAAAGTTATTGAACATCCACTAGAATGTGCACTCTCTAAGGACTGAGACTTGGTCTGTCTTGAAGACTGCTGTAACCCCAGCAACTACAGCAATAACTGACACATAGTAAGTGTTCATTAAAATCCAAGCGTATACACCCTAATGTGGCTAACTAATCAGTGTGCTAGATCCTATCAGTCAGTTATTGCTACAATAACGCTGTGTCGCAAACCACCACGGAATATCATACAACACTAAGCATTTCTTTTTTGCTCACACATCTGTTGGTTGGCTCAGCTAACCTAGGTTGGGCTCAGCTGAATTCAGGTCAGCTCTATGTGTCTGTCATTCTCTTTGGACCAGCAGCACCTGAGCCATTGTCTTTTCCCAGAGAACGGGAGGAATACAAGAGGCCAAGCCAAACTATCAGCTCCTTTCAAGCCTCTGCTTTCGTGGCCAAAGCAAGTCACATGGCCACGCCCAGTACCCCCCGGGGTGGGGAAGTGTACTCCCCCCACGGAGGTGGGGTGGGTGGGAAAGCAAGTGTCTCCCAGAGACCAGCATTTCCAAAACTTGACTAAGAGACTTTCCTTTTAAAGAAAAAAATATTCCTCAAGGACCTCCAGGGCTGACCAAAGTTATTTTTATTATAATTCACTTAAATATATAGAAATACAAAATGACTTTATATTTATATATAGATCTATATCTTGTGCTGGTAGTCTCATACCACTATAAAAAAATTGTACAAATTAAACTCAGACAAAACTGCAAAGCCAATAAAACTCAAAATACCATTAGTGCATGTAAAGGATTGTTGTTTTGTTGAAACTCAATTGCTGCTTTCAATTTGACCATGGTGCTGACTGCTGCAGCCCAATTTCCCTTGCATTCAGCATGCCTGTGCTGCTATATGCCATGTGAAAACACCATTTCCCAAACATTTCTCTCTCTTCTAAAAACAGCACTCTGTGGTATCATTTGGTCTGCACTTGACGCAAAGATTGTTTTTATATTAAGCCTGCTTCTATTTTTCTCTCGTTAGACCATGACAGTTAACAAATTTCTATCAGAACCAGTGCTTCAGAAAACCCAATGCACCAAAATGAATGAAGAGAGAGCTCAGTGCTCATGGTGTTAAATATCAACAGATGATCCAGAACAAGTAGATAAAGGGACCACTTTTTATGATTTTTATTTAAGTGAAACATCAAATTTTTGAAGTTCTCATTGAGAGTCCCCCAGAGAAATGCAGACCTCCATTAGAGAAACACTGAGCTAGCCCACCATCTCCTCTATGGCTTCCTAACCATAGTGCATTATGAAGCCACTCTGAGTGCAGCCTCCCCTTCTGGGGTCCACAGCTCCACCTGTCACCTCCTGTTGCTCATTCAGAGTTACCAGAATGTCCACTAAAACCCCAAGCCATGCACTAAAAGATCAAAAGTACTCTTGATAGATGACCTACAACGAAATAGGCCAGAAAGACTAGGAAGTAGGCAGCCTGAGAAATACACTATCAGTTCATGGTCAGGGGTGGACATCTGTCGTGTCTGCCTTCCCAGCATCCACCGGGACAATGCTCCTTGGCTGCTTGCAGTCTCCACCTTCTGGTAAGTGGATGGGCAGAATGACCCAGCTGACTCGCTCTTCCAGGAATTTCAATCTCCAGGGAAAGAATGTCAGGATGGAAAACAGTTGTTGCCCATTCATCCCGATGTGAATGCTGAAAAGACTATCCCTTAGTTGCCTAACATTTAGAACCCCAGAACTGTCCAACTTCTTTTCTGAGGCCAGGTCATGTACAATTCATTCTTTTCCTTCAACTCTGGGAGCTGCCTGATAGCCTTCCAGTGGAATCCTTTTTTGGCTTAAGTAGCCAGAGTTGGTTTCTGTACCCCAACTGATAAATATTCCAACATGAATTTCTAAATATAAACAATCTCAAACAGGGCCATGATTACACGAACAAATGCAACTGTGTTTGCCTTTAGGTTCCCAAAACAGAAGTGATCTCATCCCCAAACGCTGTTTATGCTGTATATTCAGTTGCTGCAACCCCAGGATTAACCCTTCTTCTTCCACCCTCCGGCCCCAGAGCTCTGAGAATCTCCCACCAAGAGGAGAGGACACTGACGAAGGTCAGTCCCTCACGCTGCCAGGGTGCGGGGCAAGTCACTGGATGCTCATGTGAGACAGGTTTATGGTCTTCTAACCCATCCCCAGACCCCTCAAACATGTGCTACTGGGGCAAGGAGGGCTGAGGGGGAACCAATGGATAGCTCCCCACATCTCCATGGCACAACTAGGTTCAAATACAAAAAATATCTGCTGAATCATTTTATATTCTTTCACTCTTCTTAGGAACATTGTTCCCTCCCCTCCTGCACATCTGCAGAGCCATTTCTACTTCTACAATTGATGCAGGTCAAAAACAAACAGCATTCCACAGATAGAGAGCCGCTTAGGGTTAGGGACTAAATCTTATTGGCCTTGGAAACCTCAGGGTCATGCACAGTGCCTACATGTAGTACCTGTTCATGGTACTAGATGATCAATTACTCAATCAATCCCAGGATATACACAGGCACTTCTGGAACATCATCATCATCACCACCATCATCATCATCACAGCAAACACTGATACAGCAACTCCTCTGTGCCAGGCACTGTTCTAAGAATCTATCACTGAGAGACACAATAAAATGTAACAGATATTAAGCCAAAGCTGAAGTTACTTTGTTATTTTTGGATGACATGAGAATATTTATTATTTTCATCTTATGTCTAAAATAGATAAAAGGGAGAATATATAAACACCCTCCTACGAGAGAAAAGTCTTTTCATTAATTGTGGCTTAAAGATGGGAACTGAAACAAACTTCAGCATCTCTTACTGTCATTAATACTGTAACTAACCAATTAAAGGAAAAGTTAAATCAAAAAGCACTCAGTACAAGTTAACAGACAGATACATGTAAGAGATTAACCCTACGGTACTTTAACTCAGCAAAGTTAGCAAGATTGTCCCTTGAGAGCAAAAGGAAAGGAAAAGATAAGGAGTTTTGGAAATTTTAGTGTTCCTTAGAAATAAAATGTCAAAATTAAAAACAATTCTAAATACCCAATTTCTTTATCCCTTGCTTGAAATACTAAAAAGAGCCAGTACTTCATTGCTCATGAAATGCAATTCAACAATTTTTGAGTTTTATTTCTCTCAGTTGTCCCATCCTAGTAAATGGCCAAACACCTGCACAGCTGTTCAAGCCAGCAGAGGCACAGAGAGGGGAAAAAAAAAAAAAATATATATATATATATATATATATGACATAGACATAGACATATATATATGACATATATATATAACCATTGTCTATAGCAACTAAACTGAGTTTCTGCTGTATTGATGATATGAAAAGCACAAAAATTACGTACCACACAGGAACACAAACTTTCTGTCATGGATGTTTGAACTAGTGTGTAAAGTTAAATGGTGTCAGTGGGCGGTGCTTTTGCAAAGTGCCCACGACTGAATGAGTCTCTTAATAGAATTTCGTGCTTTGTTCCTTTCTGTATGTGTATCCTCATCTGCTCATGTACTCACACATTCAACTAGCATTTACGGAGGACCCAGCCTGCTTCAATTTGAGACTCCTTCAGTGGAGTCCAGCCTATGATAAAATACCAGATTCATCAATTCTTCTCACCCCAGGCAGTTGAAAAACCCCAGACAAGAGACTCCACAGCACTGGGAAAATGAAAAAGCTAAAAAGCAGAAGGGGCTTTGAGGCCTGAAGGGGGAGTGGAAAAAAGAAGAAAGAAACAGTTGGAGAGATGCTCTCAAGACCCAAAATAGAAATGCTGAGCCGAGGCAACAGATTTCAAACTGCTAATCTGAAAAGTCACATTACTTTGTCCTGATGTGAATCAGTGAGGCTTTTTTTTTCATATCCGTCCCGGTATTTCCACTGCCCCATACACAGGCACCACCTCCCAGTGAAGCCCATCTGCAGGCTGCCTGTTTCCTCCAGAACATGAGGGGACAGAGATAGAGTGACAGTGGGTAGGGTGGGGATGTGAACAGTTCCAGGAACCACCTGAGCCCCTGTCCCAGCTACTGGCAGATCCCCAAGGAATGTTCACATCAAACCTTTGAGAGGTTATTCCTCCATTTTCAAAGGCATAAATATAAAGCTGAGGCCTCTATTGTTATCCAATGGAAAACGCCAAGGGCAGAGGCAGTGAGCCTTTGGGGTTTTTTTGTTTGTTTGTTTTTTGTTTTTAATTTTTATTAGAGTATAGTTGATTTACAATGTTGTGTTACTTTCTGCTGTACAGCAAAGTGAATTGGTTATACATATACATATATTCACTATTTTTTAGATTCTTTTCCCATATAGGCCATTACAGAGTATTGAGTAGAGTTCCCTGTGCTATATAGTAGGTCCTTATTAGTTATCTATTTTATATATAGTAGTGTCTATATTTCACTCCCAATCTGCCGATTTATCCCTCCCCTCCTTTCCCCCCTGGTAACCATAAAACTGTTTACTACATCTGTGACTCTACTGCTGTAAATAAGTTCATTTGAACCATATTTTTTAGATTCCACATATATTTGTCTTTCTCTGTCTGATTTGCTTCACTCAGTATGACAATCTCTAGGTCCATCCATGTTGCTGCAAATGGCATTATTTCATTCTTTTTTATGGCTGAGTAATATTCTATTCTATATATGTACCACATCGTCTTTATCGATTCCTCTGTTCATGGACACTTAGGTTGCTTCCATGTCCTGGCTATTGTAAATAGTGCTGCAATGAACATTGGGGTGCATGTATTCGAATTATGGTTTTCTCTGGGTATATGCCCAGGAGTGGGATTTGCTGGATCATACAGTAACTCTATGTTTAGTTTTTTCAGGCACCTCCATACTGTTCTCCACAGTGGCTATACCAATTTACACTCCCGCTAACAGTGTTCAGCTTTTTACCCCCATCACCTGTATCCTTCCTTCCTGACCTCATCTCCAATTTTAAACTCCTCCTGAGCTATAGGAGTCATCTATTGCGGCACTAATATTATAAACATCACCACTACCCTCCCCTCCCCCCAAAAATCCAGCACATTTCTACCCCACCACATTTCCAAGCAGATAGGGCTGCAGGGTTTTTCTTGGCAGTTTTTAATAATTTTATAAATATATATAATTTTATAACTATACATGACTCTCAATTATTCAAGAGAAGACAAATAAGTCTTTAGAAAACCCACCCAAATTCTTTGAGCTATTAGTTTCACCTTCCTGTACCCAACATACAGTTGCTAACAAGTAATGAAATGAGTCATTTTTCTTCACACTCCCTTTCCCCTGACCATGAGGACAATAAATAGTGAAATGATCAAAATGCAGACAGCCTAGAGAAGTCCAAAACATGGCAGGTTATGTGTTTGGGAATTATCATGAAGATGTTGAACCAGAAATAATTCTTGCCCCAAGAAGGACAGCTCCCTCCTCACTTACTCTCTCTAAAATGTATTTTATGTCTTGAGTTCTGGTTTCCTAGGACCTTATTTATTTGCTGTGAAGATCAACTGAAACTTCTGGCCCAAGGTAAGAGAAGGTTTGTATCTCTAATATCACGCTGCAGTTCATCAGAGCTTTGTTCAGTAGTTCCAGAATCTTTATTGCGCCCCTACTCTGTGAGTGGCGTGGTGCTGGGCCCAGAGGACACACCACAAACAAGACAGAGTTCCGCCCTTGTGAGGCTTGGGGCATAGCCTGGGAGGCAGCCATTAATTATATAAATAGCCATTTAATTACAAGCGTGAAATAGTTCTAACAGAACACTAGTGAAAACCATTTCCTTTCAAGACGTGTGCTTAGGGAGGAGAGAGAAAATCAGCAATGAGGTAGGCATATGCCCACAGGTTAATGTCTGACTGTGAGACATGTCTGAAAAGGAACCTTCCACTTAATTTTTTCTCATACTCTGAGAAAGCAGCATGAGCACTGCACCCCACATCATCAGTGCAAAATGCACAAATTTATGTTAAATTAAAATACTGGAGGAAAGTCCTGCTCTGACCTCCTTTAAGCTTTACCCCTCTCCATCTGCCCCTGGACACCTACCCTTAAGCTCATTTCTAATAATTCCAGCAGAAACATTAACTGATAACATGTGTATTGGGTGATCATGGTCTGGCTCTGAATTTGCATTTTAAAAGAAGATTCCTGAAGACTGAAAGAAATCTTTCTGATTCTAGAAATTAAAATGATAAAATGATGTTGTCTGCTGAACCCATCAAACCTCCCCCAAACTGCTGTCCAATCCTAACCCACATCAAGAAATAGGTTTCACCCCATGAGTTCTGCCTCCCATTGTGCAAACCCTTGATTGTTCCTTTATTTCTATTTCTGCTTATTTCCAGCACACTGGCTTCTGGGGCACCTAAAATGACAAGGAAACACATGAAGCCATTTTAAACAAAAACTGAATCTAAATCTACAGCCAGTGTCAGGATGTCAAACTCAGATCAGGTAACACTAAAAAAAAAAAAAAAAAAACATAATTCAAACATTTAACTCTGCTATGGTTTTTTTCTCATCCTTCAACTGTGTACTTTTAAGTGACACAGAATCATCCTGTTCCACACACACACACACACACACACACACACACACACACACACACACACACACACACACACACACACACACACACACACACACACTCCAATTGTCCTTATATGACCCTGACATAATTTCCTTTTAACAAGGACTTTCCAGGAAGAGAATCTAGTAAAGTACCAGTAGGAGTTACCTTTCTGAATCACCACGACTGCCTTCTGATACCACAGAACACTAGTATTTTGAACCATGAAATAATATAAACCAGATTCAAAAAGTTAACTATGAACCTTTCAGGCAGCCTAAGCAGTATCATTTGTCCCTTGGCTTCACTGAGGAATTTGTAGCTCAAGATCTCATTCCAGATATTGTTACATTAATACACCTCACAATCCTGCAGCAGGAAGCAGGAGCCCAACGAAAGAGGGAGCAGACATATAGAACAGAGAACTAAACCGAATCACAGCTAGCAAACAGACTTCCCCTTTCATATTATACTGGGGCCTGTTTTTCCTGCCCTTCTACCTTTCCTAGTCTAATAACATTATTTTCCATCTGGCTTCCCAACGCCAGAATCCTTTTCATCACATGCTCCACGTTTGCTCCACTCTGCTGAATTACAATTTACGTTTCCAGTCCCTCCAGTTTTATCACTCTTGTTCTACACAATTGGCTTTATCTTCGGGGCTTCAGCCACAGACTCACACGAGAACTAATTTTGTGGTCTACCACGATCCAAAGCCCTAAATGTTTAAAGGAGAGAGAGATGATACTTCCTGCATTCCTGGGCCGGGTCCGCGCTGTTGAGGGTTATCAGGTTCATCAAGAGGCTGGACACCCACCAACAGGCGCAGACCAAGATTGATCAGGGAGATCTCACACCACAGCTTTAACCCTCCAGAGGCTGCCCGCTGCACCCAGAAAATTCCACTACTTCCACGGCCCACAAGGCCCTGGGTAACCTGTGTTCACCTCTATCTCCAGCCTCACTTCACATGCACAATTTCTACCTTCATGTTCAAGCCACTCTGGCCTCCCTTCTACTCCCCTCATAAACTAAGCTGTACCCCACCCAGGGCCTTTGCACTTGGTGTTTTCTCTGCCTAGAATGTTCTTCCCACTGCTCTTCAGAAGGCTACAGCTACTTGTGTCTTGGATCTTAGCCTAAAACTCATCCTCTAGTCCCCAAAGGGGCTTCTCCCGATACCCAACATAAAGTCACCTCCCCACCCCAGCCCAGTTACTCTCAATTCTATCACCCTGCTGATTTCCTTCACTCCATGTATTATTTCTGAAATAATCTAGTTTTTTTCCCCACATATCTGTCTTGATCACTGCTGTATGTCAATGTCTAGTTCATTGTAGCTACTCAATAAATATTTGCATGACAAGATAATTAAGAAATTAAGTTGTTTCTTCTCTTTGTATTTCTCTCTCCCTTGTTCCATGAAAGTAGCTAAGTCAACTTCTCTTAGAAAAATCTTGCTTTTCAAAGTGCAAAGTGAAGCTGTTAGGAAGATATTTCCTTCCTGACATTTTCCCCTAAAGCCTGAGTTCATTGAAGGTATTAGATAAATGCCTTTAAATACAACAAAGGGACAAGAGAAAAAAATTAACTGACACTGGCAAAAAGAGATGGGATGTGGCAGAGATAGCTGACCTACCACCAAAGATTCCTAGTCCCCCTTCTACAGTGTAGAATGGCTGCTGGGAAGCAACTGCTTCGCCAGGGACCACATATCCAGCCCTCCCGGCACCCAAGCGAGGCCATGTGAGCAGTTTCACCAATAGAAAGTGGGAGGAAGTGACTGGGTCCCTGCCTGGCCAAGGGCTTCATCCTCCATATTCTTTTTCTCTTTCCACGTACTGGGAAGCAAAGGACTCTGAAGCCCAGGAGGATGGTGAATTCATAAGATGGAAACACCTTGGGTCCCTCAGTCAGCACCAAGGAAAAAATAAATATTTATTATGGTAAGCACTGAGGTTCATTAGTTGGTTGCCTCAAGAGTTGCCCACCATGGCCAGCACAAGTTGGGCAGGGCTGGGAGACAGGGAAGAACCAGACCACCCCCTGGTAACAATGCCCTGAGGATGTGGTGAGGTATATGTGTGGTACAGCTAAGAAGTCTGGGCCCTATGCCCAGGCCCAGGTTCCACTGTTTGTAATTAGAGGCTTTTTGCCTGTTTTCTAAGTGCTTTAACCATAAGCCTCCTTGATTCTGGTGTAACCCTGTAAGGAAAGGGGCCTCAAGCATGGCTAAGATTACACTCTCAACCAAGTCAAATTTAAATTAAGTTTTAAAACAAGCATGTAATAGTTCTTACACCTCTATATTTTTTAGACTGCTACATTAGTTGAATAAATAAACTGAGAGTAGTAACCCCACAGTCACAAAGATCAGAAAGCCAAAACAAACAGAACATTCTTAGCAAAAAAAGAGTATACAATTAATGAAATTCAATTAATCACTAGTCCCCCAATGCCACAGCAGGGAGAATTTCCTAACTGGAGCAAGTACGTCGGGGCGGTGGTGACATAGGAAGGTCCGGAGCTCACCTCCTCCCATGCACACACTGAGTCTACAGCTACATACGGAACAATTCCCTCTGAAAAAGACCTGAAAACTAGCTGTGCAGCTGCTTCACATCTACAAACAAGAAAAGAGTCATCACATCGAGGCAGGCAGGATAGGCTAAGCCGTGGTACTGCCATAAACCCCACCCCAGGGCAGCGACCCACAATCGGGAGGGAACTCACAAACCCGGAGCATCCCCCTGAGGAGAGAGGGGTTCATACCCCACATCAGCACCCCAACATTTAAGACCTGCACTTGAGAGATGACCCTCCCAAACATCTGGCTTTGAAAACCAACGGGGCTCATATTCATGAGACCCAAAATGCTGTAGCAAACTGAGAAACGCCTCTTTAAGGACACACACTCACTCGCCAGGGTCCAGCTCAGAAGCAGCTCTTTGAGAAGCACCCAGACTTTATGTCAAAGAGTTCATTTGCAAATATTAAAGCACTGGCCTGAGGGGCTGGGGCCAGTTGGGATCCTCTCCGGGGATGGAGGGCACCGTGTCAGCACTCTCCCTCTTGGTAAAGCCAGCAGGCACCATGTTTTTTTTTTTTTCTCTTTTTCCTTGGAGGGTGTCATCCTTGCACTCTCCCTCTGCCGGGCTCCACAGCACCACTGTCTCCCAGAGTGGAGTTGTTACATACGTCTGGTGTACTGGGTTTTATGTCCAGTATCTCAGTTTTTACATCTAGTGTCCTGCTTTTTGCAGCTTCCACCCAGGGGACATCCCTTGAACAGCTGGCTCTAGTGACCAGGGAGGCTTTCCTTTCTGGGTCCCATAGGACTATAAAAATCAGGGAGACAGTTCTTGGCAGGCTACCACCCAGGACTGCACAGACAGCAGACTGAAACACAACCCCGGACTCTCTGTGAAAGAGGCCTATCTGCTTGTCCTGGGCACTTCAGCCTGAGAGTCAGGTTTCAGGTTGGCACACAGCTGGAGGCTACAGAGGGGCTCTCAGCGAACATAGTCTAGGGGACACCATCTTTTCGCTCTCCCTCTGCCTCACTATAGCTCACCAGGATCTCCCAGAAAGAAGCTTATATGCTCTTCTAGAGTACTGATTTTTGTGAATGTCACCCAGGGGACACCTCCAAATCACCTGGTCTGGTGGCCAACAGTGCTTACCCTTGTGGTCCCACAGGATTGTATATATTTGCATACTTTGAAAGCTGCTCCCTGAGGGTCTGGCTTCCAAGCAGGTGCTGATCTAGGTGCTGACTGAGAGCTCAAAGTCATGGTCATAACGATGTTCATCAACTTGGAAGAAGAATGGATGGAGCAGGATGCTGCTGTCTTTCAGACCCCTTTATCTGGATTCCTGAACACAATTACAGCGGACCCTCGAACACAGGTTTGGACTGTGTGGGTCCACTACATGCAGATGTTTTTACACTAAATACAAACTACAGTTCTACAGAATCTGCAGTTGGTTGAATCTGCAGATGTGAACCATGGATTTGGAGGGCCAACTGTAAAGTTATATGTGGACTTTTGACTGCTTGGAGGGTCGGTACCCCTAACCCCTGTGTTGTTCAAGTGTCAACTGTATTTAACAAATATTTATTGAGCACCTACTATATATCAGACACTTTTCTACAAGCTTGAGATATATCAGTGTGCGAGGCTAGCAAAAATGCTCCCCTGTGGAGCTTAAACTCATGCAGTAGTAAAAATATATATATATATCACTTATTGTTTTTAGAATAAACTGAGATTATCTACAGAACTGATAGAAGACTTTGTTAGACCAGCAGTGACTTTATAATAGTACATAAAAATAATCCACATTATCTTCTAATTGTTAATTAAAAGCTCCAACTGCCAAATGAAATGTACATTTTTTATTAAATGTACAACCACAAGCCAAACAGAACCCTTAGAAGAAGTAAAAACTAAGAAAACTTGCACAAAAAATATAAATTGTTGCTGTTCTTAGGTAAAGCAAAAATAACATATATAGGGCTTCCCTGGTGGCGCAGTGGTTGAGAGTCCACCTGCCGATGCAGGGGACACGGGTTCATGGCCCGGTCCGGGAAGATCCCACGTGCCACGGAGCGGCTGGGCCTGGGAGCCATGGCCTCTGAGCCTGTGCGTCCGAAGCCTGTGCTCCGCAAGGGGAGAAGGCCACAACAGTGAGAGGCCCGCGTACCGCAAAATATATAAATAAATAAATAAAAATAACATATATAAATGGAAGCACATTCTGAGAGCAATTCTGATGGGGAAAATAGCAACCAAATGAAACATTTTTGTTATAAAATGTCTGCTAAGAAATGCAGTTCTGAGGGAGACTGAGACTTCAGTTTCAGTTAAGAATGTTAGGACTTCGTTCCTGGGAGAACACACCGCGCGACTCAGGCTGATGCAACGTCAAGCCTGCCTCTGCCTCTGCCGGCTCGCCCCACATTCCATACCCCTCCCTCCCCCTGGCCTGAATGAGCCAGAGCCCCCGAATCAGCTGCTCCTTTAACCTCGTCCTGTCTGAGTGAAGAACAGACGCCCTGAGGCGACCTACAGGCAGACACAGGTCCAAATCCAAAGGTGAACCCCGGGAGCTGTGCGAACAAAGAAGAGAAAGGGAAATCTATCCCAGCAGCCTCCAGAGCAGCGGATTAAATCTCCACAATCAACTTGCTGTACCTGCATCTGTGGAACACCTGAAGAGACAACGAATCATCCCAAATTCAGGCAGTGAACTTTGGGAACAACGATATATTTTTTTTTTCTCCTTTTTCTCTTATTGTGACTGTGTATGTGTAGCTTCTTTGTGTGATTTTGTCTGTATAGCTTTGCTTTTAACCATTTGTCCTAGGGTTGTGTCTGTCAGTTGTTTTTTGTTTTGGGTTGTTTTTTTTCGGTTTTGGGGGGGGGTTGTTTTTTTTAAATAATTAGTTTTTATATTAGTAACATTATTTTACTTTCTTTTTCTTTCTTTCTTTTCTTTTTCCTCCCTTTTCTTCTGAGCTGTGGGGCTAACAGGGTCTTATTGCTCTGGCTGGGTGTCGGGCCTGGGCCTCCGAGGTGGGAGAGACAACTTCAGGTCATTGGTCCACCAGAGACCTCCCGGCTCCACGTAATATCAAGTGGCGAAAGCTCTCCCAGAGATCTCCATCTCAACCATAAGACCCAGCTCCACTCAACAACCAGCAAGCTACAGTGCAGGACACCCCATGCCAAACAATTAGCAAGACAGGAATAAAACCCCACCATTAGCAGCGAGGCTGCCTAAAATCATAACAAGGTCACAGACACCCCAAAATAAACCACCAGACGTGGTCCTGCCCACCAGAAAGACAAGATCCAGCCTCATCCACCAGAACACAGGCTCCAGTCCCATCCACCAGGGAGCCTACACAACCCACTGAACCAACCATAGCCACTGGGGGCAGACACCAAAAACAACGGGAACTACAAACCTGCAGCCTGGAAAAAGGAGACCCCAAACACAGTAAGTTACGCAAAATGAGAAGACAGAAAAACACACAGTAAGTTAAGCAAAATGAGAAGACAGAAAAACACACAGCAGATGAAGGAGCAAGGTTAAAAACCCACCAGACCAAACAGACAAAGAAGAAATAGGCAATCTAGCTGAAAAAGAATTCAGAGTAATGACAATAAAGATGATCCAAAATCTTGGAAATAGAATGGAGAAAATACAAGAAACGTTTAACAAGGGCCTAGAAGAACTAAAGAGCAAACAAACAGTGATGAACAACACACTAAATGAAATTTAAAATTCTCTAGAAGAAATGAATAGCAGAATAACTGAGGCAGAAGAACGGATAACTGACCTGGAAGATAAAATAGTGGAAATAACTACTGCAGAGTAGAATAAAGAAAAAAGAATGAAAAGAACTGAGGACAGTCTCAGAGACATCTGGGACAACATTAAACGCACCAACATTCGAATTATAGGGGTTCCAGAAGAAGAAGAGAAAAAGAAGGGAACTGAGAAAATATTTGAAGAGATTATAGTTGTAAACTTCCCTAAAATGGGAAAAGAAATAGTCAATCAAGTCCAGGAAGCACAGAGATTCCCATACAGGATATATCCAAGGAGAAATATGCCAAGACACATATGAATCAAACTATCAAAAATTAAATACAAAGAAAAAATATTAAAAGCAGGAAGAGAAAAACAAACAGATAACATACACGGGAATCCCCATAAGGTTAACAGCTGATCTGTCAGCAGAAACTCTGCAAGACAGAAAGGAGTGGCAGGACATATTTAAAGTGATGAAAGGGAAGAAACTACAACAAGATTACACTACCCAGCAACGATCTCATTCAGATTCGATGGAGAAATTAAAACCTTCACAGACAAGCAAAAGCTAACAGAATTCAGCACCACCAAACCAGCTTTACAACAAATGCTAAAGGAACTTCTCTAGGCAGGAAATACAAGAGAAGGAAAAGACCTACAATAACAAACCCAAAACAATTAAGTAAATGGTAACAGGAACATATATGTTGATAATTACCTTAAATGGATTAAATTCTCCCACCAAAAGACACAGACTGGCTGAATGGATACAAAAAAAAGACCCGTATATATGCTATCTACAAGAGACCCACTTCAAACCTAGGGACACATACAGACTGAAAGTGAGGGGATGGAAAAAGATATTCCATGCAAATGGAAACTAAAAGAATGCTGGAGTAGCAATTCTCGTGTCAGACAAAATAGATTTTAAAATAAAGACTATTACAAGAGACAGAGAAGGACACTACATAATGATCAAGGGATCAATCCAAGAAGAAGATATAACAATTGTAAATATTTATGCACCCAACATAGGAGCACCTCAATACATAAGGCAAATACTAACAGCATAAAAGGGGAAATCGACAGTAACACAATCATAGTAGGGGACTTTAACACCCCACTTTCACCAATGGACAGATCATCCAAAATGAAAATAAATAAGGAAACACAAGCTTTAAATGGCACATTAAACAAGATGGACTTAATTAATATTTACAGGACATTCCATCCAAAAACAACAGAATACACATTTTCCACAAGTGCTCATGGAACATTCTCCAGGATAGATCATATCTTGGGTCACAAATCAAGCCTTGGTAAACAAGAAAATTGAAATTGTATCACATATCTTTTCCAACCACAACGCTCTGAGACTAGATGTCAATTCCAGGAAAAAATCTGTAAAAAATACAAATACATGGAGGACAAACAATACACTACTTAATAACCAAGAGATCACTAAAGAAATCAAAGAGGAAATCAAAAAATACCTAGAAACAAATGCCAATGAAAACACGATGATCCAAAACCCATGGGATGCAGCAAAAGCAGTTCTAAGAGGGAAGGTTACAGCAATACAATCCCACCTCAAGAAACAGGAAACATCTCAAATACATAACCAAACCTTACAACTAAAGCAATTAGAGAAAGAAGAACAAAAAGAACACAAAGTTAGCAGAAAGAAACAAATCATAAAGATCAGATCAGAAATAAATGAAAAGGAAACAAAAGAAACAATAGCAAAGATCAATAAAGCTAAAAGCTGGTTCTTTGAGAAGGTAAACAAAATTGATACACCATTAGCCAGACTCATCAAGAAAAAAAGGGAGAAGACTCAAATCAATAGAATGAGAAATGAAAAAAGGAGAAGTAACAACTGACACTGCAGAAATACAAAGGATCATGAGAGATTACTGCAAGCAACTCTATGCCAATAAAATGGACAACCTGGAAGAAATGGACAAATTCTTAAAAAAGCACAACCTTCCAAGACTGAACCAGGAAGAAATAGAAAATATAAACAGACCAATGACAAGCACTGAAATTGAGACTGTGATTAAGAATCTTCCAACAAACAAAAGCCCAGGATCAGATGGCTTCACAGGAGAATTCTATCAAACATTTAGAGAAGAGCTAACACCTATCCTTCTCAAACTCTTCCAAAATATAGCACAGGGAGGAACACTCCCAAACTCATTCTATGAGACCAGCATCACCCTGATAACAAAACCAGATAAAGATATCACAAAGAAAGAAAACTACAGACCAGTATCACTGATGAACATAAAGGAAAAATCCTGAACAAAATACTAGCAAATAAAATCCAACAGCACACTAAAAGGATTATACACCATGAACAACTGGGGTTTATCCCAGGAATGCAAGGATTCTTCAATATACGCAAATCAATCAATGTGATACAACATACTAACAAATTGAAGGAGAAAAACCATATGATCATCTCAACAGATGCAGACCAAGTTTTTGACAACATTCAACACCCATTTATGATAAAAACCATTCAGAAAGTAGGCATAGAGGGCACTTACCTCAACATAATAAAGGCCATATGTGAAAAACCCACAGCCAACATCATTCTCAAAGGTGAAAAACTGAAAGCATTTCCACTAAGATCAGGAACAAGACAAGGAAGTCCACTCTCACCACTATTATTCAACATAGTTTTGGAAGTCCTAGCTACAGCAATCAGAGATGAAAAAGAAATAAAAGGAATCCAAATCGGAAAAGAAAAAGTAAAGCTGTCATTGTTTGCAGATGACATGATACTACACATAGAGAATCCTAAAGATGCTACCAGAAAACTACTAGAGCTAATCAATGAATTTGGTAAAGTAGCAGGGTGCAAAATTAATGCACAGAAATCTCTTGCATTCCTGTACAACAATGATGAAAAATCTGAAAGAGAAATTAAGGAGACACTCCCATTTACCACGGCAACAAAAAGAATAAAATACCTAGGAATAAACCTACCTAAGGAGACAAAAGACCTGTATGCAGAAAACTATAAGACACTGATGAAAGAAATTAAAGATGACACAAACAGATGGAGAGATATACTATGTTCTTGGATTGCAAGAATCAATATTATGAAAAAGACTATACTAACCAAAGCAATCTACAGATCAATGCAATCCCTCTCAAACTACCACTGGCATTTTTCACAGAACTAGAACAAAAAATTTCACAATTTGTATGGAAACACCAAGGACCACGAATAGCAAAAGCAATCTTGAGAAAGAAAAACGGAGCTGGAGGAATCAGGCTCCCAGACTTCAGACTATACTACAAAGCTACAGCAATCAAGACAGTATGGTAGTGGCACAAAAACAGAAATATAGATCAATGGAACAGGATAGCAAGCCCAGAGATAAACCGACACACATATGGTCATCTTATCTTTGATAAAGGAGGGAAGAATATACAATGGAGAAAAGACAGCCTCTTCAATAAGTGGTGCTGAGAAAACTGGACAGCTAGATGTAAAAGAATGAAATTAGAACACTCCCTAACACCATACACAAAAATAAACTCAAAATGGATTAAAGACCTAAATGTCAGGCCAGGTACTATAAAACTCTTAGAGGAAAACATAGGCAGAACACTCTATCAGATAAATCACAGCAAGATCCTTTTTGACCCACCTCCTAGAGAAATGGAAATAAAAACAAAAATAAACAAATGGGATCTAATGAAACTCAAAAGCTTTTGCACAGCAAAGGAAACCATAAACAAGACCAAAAGACAAGCCTCAGAATGGGAGAAAATATTTGCAAATGAAGCAATTGACAAAGGACTAATCTCCAAAATTTACAAGCAGCTCATGCAACTCAATATCAAAAAAACAAACAACCGAATCCAAAAATGGGCAGAAGACCAAAACAGACATTTCTCCAAAGAAGATATACAGATTACCTACAGACACACGAAAGTTTGCTCAACATCACTAATCACCAGAGAAATGCAAATCAAAACTTCAATGAGGTATCACCGCACACCAGTCAGAATGGCCATCATCAAAAATTCTACAAACAATAAATTCTGGAGAGGGTGTGGAGAAAAGGGAACCCTCTTCCACTGTTGGTGAGAATGTAAATTGATACAGTCACTATGGAGAACAGTATGGAGGTTCCTTAAAAAACTAAAAACAGAACTACCATATGACCCAGCAATCCCACTACTGGGCATATACCCTGAGAAAACCATAATTCAAAGAGTCATGTACCACAATGTTCATTGCAGCTCTATTTACAATAGGCAGGACATGGAAGCAACCTAAGTGTCCATCGACAGATGAATGGATAAAGAAGATGTGGCACATATATACAATGGAATATTACTCAGCCATAAAAAGAAACGAAATTGAGTTATTTGTAGTGAGGTGGATGGACCTAGAGTCTGTCATACAGAGTGAAGTAAGGCAGAAAGAGAAAAATAAATACCATATGCTAACACATATATATGGAATCTAGAAAAAAAAAAGGAAAAATGGTTATGAAGAACCTAGGGGCCGGACAGGAATAATGGCTCAGACGTAGAGAATGGAGTTGAGTACATGAGGAGGGGGAAGGGTAAGCTGGGACGAAGTGAGAGAGTGGCATGGACATATACACACTATGAAATGTAAAACAGATAGCTAGTGGGAAGCAGCCACATAGCACAGGGAGATCAGCTTGGTGTTTTGTGTCCACCTAGAGGGGTGGGATAGGGATAGTGTGAGGGAGATGTTAGAGGGAAGAGATATGAGGATATGTATATGTATAGCTGATTCACTTGGTTATAAAGCACAAACTAACACACCATTGTAAAGCAATATACTCCAATAAAACAATAATAAATAAAAGAATGTTAGGGCTTCCCTGGTGGCACAGTGGTTAAGAATCCACCTGCCAATGCAGGGGACACGGGTTCGAGCCCTGGTCTGGGAAGATCCCACATGTTGTAGAACAACTAAGCCCATGTTCCACAACTACTGAGCCTGCGTGCTGCAACTACTGAAGCCCACATGCCTAGAGCCTGTGCTCCGCAACAAGAGAAGACAATGCAATGAGAAACCCGTGCACTGCAACGAAGAGCAGCCCCTGCTCGCCGTAACTAGAGAAAGCCCGTGTGCAGCAACAAAGACCCAGTGCAGCCAAAAATAAATAAATAAATTTATTTTTAAAAAAGAATGTGAAATGCAAAGACTCCTCAACCACACCAAAAGTTCAAGGGAAAATTAACCAACCCCTCTGGAGAAAAGGGAACCCTCCAGAGAAAAGAGAACCCTCCTACACTATTGTTGGGAATGTAAATTGGTGCAGCCACTATGGAAAACAGTGTGGAGTTTCCTTAAGAAACTAAAATAGAGTTACCATATGATCCAGCAATCCTACTCCTCGGCATATATCCATAAAAGATGAAAACTCTAATTCAAAAAGATACATGCACCCCAGTGTTTATAGCAGCAATATGTACAATAGCCAAGACATGGAAGCAACCTAAGCATCCACTGACAGATGAATGGGTAAAGAAGGTATACTCTGTGTGTGTGTGTGTGTGTGTGTGTGTGTGTGTGTGTGTGTATACACACACACAATGTGTATATATATACACAATGTGTGTATATATATATACACAACATATATATATACACACAAGGAATATTACTCAGCCTTAAAAAAAAGAATGAAATAATGCCATTTGCAGCAACATGGATGGACCTAGAGGTTATCATACTAAGTGAAATAAGTCAGACAGGGAGAGACAGATATCACGTGATATCACTTATATGTGGAGTCTTAAAAAAAGATGCAAATGAACTTATTTACAAAACAGAAATCAACTCACAGACATACAAAGCAAATTGATGGTTACCAAAGAGGAAAGAGAGGGAGAGATAAATTAGGAGTTTGGGGATTAACAGATCTACACTACTATACATAAAAGAGATAAACAACAAGGAATGGCTGTATAGCACAGGGAACTATATTCAATATCTTGTAACAACCTATAATGGAAAAGAACTGAATCACTTTGCTGTACACCAACAAATAACACACTGTAAATCAACTATACGTCAATTAACTAAATAATTTAAAAATAATAAACCACTCTTTCCAGTAGGCCCAGTGTCATGGGTCATCTCCATAGGAGACCACTCCTAAGGGAAGAAGGAAAATTTAAGTCTGATCAGAAAAGCACAGCAGCCCCCAAAGCAAGAATGTATCTGATTAAGGAGGAATTGATTAGCTCCAGGTCTGAGGTTTGAAATAAACAACTTTTGTTGTCCTTCTGACCCTCACTTTATTTCTACTCCCACCAGACAGAACTCTCTCTTTTACTCCCAGTCTCATTCAGTCAGGCGGTTACCATTACAATCTATCATACATTAAAGACCCCTGACTCCACAATCCACACAGACCCCCAACCTGAGAACCATTTGGATGTCTACTTGGCATCTCCACTTGAATGTCTCACAGGTACACAGATATATAGCATCCAAATCTGAGGCGACTATCTTCCCCCACCAAGCCTGGACCTCTTTTGGTTGTTTCTCATCAGTGGTCTCACTGTCCACCTAGGAACCTGGAGTCAACCTAGACATTTCCCTCCTTTCATACCCACTTGCTTAAAATCAGTCCCCAATTCAAACAGTTTTTCCTCTGAAATTCCTTTAACATCTGCCCACTTTTCTTCATCTCCACAGCCAACACTTATCTGATAGAGGCCAAAATTGCAAAACCTCAACCACACCCCAGGTCCCCAGTGCTCCAAGAACAAAGTCCAGAATCATTTACCTAAGCCTGTACTGCCCTACTTTTCTCTACTTTCATCGTGTTCTGCCCCCAGCCTTCTTCTGGTCCCTGAAGACACCCATTTTTTTTCATCTCAGGTTTCACATATGAGGCTCCTGCTGCACTGATTTCTCCCAACTGGCCAACTCCTCCTTATTCTTAGGTCTCAGCTCCCTGCCGTCACAGCACACATGAGATCAGGTCCCGATACTATACTTCATTGCACACTGCACTTTTCCTTTCTAGCATTTCTTATAATAAATATAATTAATTAGTTGTTTAATTATTTGTTTCGTGCCTGATTTCCCTGCTAGATAGGACATTTCAAAAGGGAAGAGACTGTCTCTGTCTTAATCCCTGTTTGACACACAGTAGGAACTTGATAGATAGTTGGAGAATGAATGAACATATAACCTCATTATCACTCACACTCTGTTGAATTCTCTCTCCTCTTGCCTTTGGGTCTTGGCTCAGCCTGACCCCTATGATGGCAGCAGTCCATTCTCAGCACTCCATTAGTAATAAATGAATCCTTACCAAATTAACCTGGAATCACTCACCACTCCCACATAATCCCAGATCATGATTCTGCTCTCTTATTTGGATGTCCATCTCCTGGAAGGTAATTTGCATGTAATCCATGTACAAGAAGACAGTGTTAAGGTAAGATGAACCTCCTAACTCACAATAATTCCTGATAACTATATGGTATTAAATTCATTTTAATGCATTACCCACATCATTTAGCTTATTATCCATAAACACACATAGCAAAGTAGTTAAATGGCTTGTTCAACATCTCAAAGTTAGTGATGAAGCTGAGACTGGAGTCCAGTTTCCCAGGGCTCCTACAACTTGTTGAGTTCAGTTTTCCCAGGGCTCCTACAACTTGTTAAGTCAGTCCTGTGCAAGGCCTAGAGATAAGTTTACCCTAGAAACACGCTACAGAGGTAGGCCATGGTCACACCCATCACCATAACTCAAATTTTAGAAGTATCTAGAGAAGGGGGCTTAGGGATAGAAGATGTGGGTAAAGGGAATTCCTTCCTTACATCACCATCTTTTCCTTCTCCTTCAACACCAAGTTCAAATGTAACTTCTCTTCTGAACACTCCTGGGACTAACTGTGTTGCCTCTTTCAACAAATAAACATTGACTGGGCACCAGGTCCTATGCTAGGACCCAAGGAAACAAAGACCGTAAGACTCCTGGGCCTCCCAGAGCCTACAGTCTTCCCCAGTGCTTATCTAATTCTGCTCCAGCATGTACTGAGTATAAATATTTGTTTATCTCCCTCACTAAACTGACAGGATTTCAAGGGTAAAGACTCGCTCTGTCCCCTCACTCCAAGTTCAGAGCATCACAGAAGGAAAGAGGTAAAGGAGGAAGGGTAGCAGTCAAAGGTAAGTCATATGGTTTCCACATCAAACCACAGAGTCCAGGACACTGACCACTAGTTTTCTCCATGGTAAGTTTGACTTTGTGCACAGGCATTTTAAACTAGAGTTTGTCCTAACTCTCTACTCCTTGATAAGATCCCTAGGGGTGGGAGTTATAGCTGATCTGATTGCTAGAACTAAGTTTATCTCATTTGCTCGGATAGTACAGTGTTCCATGTATTTTGCAGAACTTAATGAAATTCTAACCAACACATTAGGAACAAGTTACTAACATAATATGTGTCTGTGTGATATGAAATTACAGCAGGAAGCACACAAGGCCACAAATATGAACTGTTTAATAAGTAAGATTAGCTACTTCTGCATATTAATGTTAAAAAATGTTGCAACTTCTTATCCATTCATTTTGTCATGTCACTTGCTGACAGAATAAGCAATAGTAGTCACCAAACTTAATTCCATTAAGTAAGTTAACTTCTTTCTTGAACATGTGGAAAATATCATTCTTTGGTTCAGGCTGGGAAACAGAGAGTCCAATTCATGAAATCAACGTTCTAAGGAAGCCTAGTTTGGGATTCACTGCTGTGAAAAATCTCCTAGCAATTCATCCATCACATCCATTCTATGAGTGTCCAACAAAGCTTTCTGAATGCTGTGGAAGCCAGCAGGTGGTCAGAGCATGCTACATTACATTTGCCTGGATCCCCAGAGGGAACTCTAAAATAAAAAAGATAAGCCCTTATACCCAGACTCAAATCCTAACCAATAAGCAACTGTGTTGTAGTCTTAAGTTGATGACCAAGTAGCTTCCACCCACTTAAGATGATAACTTCAGTTCACCTGAGTTGGAAATCTCTTTTTTGCTTATAGGATAAGTGATTTTCCAACCACAGGAAAGTTCAGAATTAAAGATAAGAATGAGGGCTCCCCTGGTGGCACAGTGGTTGAGAGTCCGCGTGCCGATGCAGGGGACATGGGTTCGTGCCCCGGTCTGGGAAGATCCCACATGCCGCAGAGCGGCTGGGCCCGTGAGCCATGGCCGCTGAGCCTGCGCGTCCGGAGCCTGTGCTCCGCAACAGGAGAGGCCACAACAGTGAGAGGACCACGTACCGCAAAAAAAAAAAAAAAAAAAAAAAAGATAGGAATGAAATCACTCAAACTTACACTTACGTGTTAAATTTAGGAGTAAGCTTTGTAATCATCAGAACACTCTGCATGCATTTGGCATTTATTTGTAAAACTTAAGACCATCTGACATTTTAAAATCTGACAGATTTTTTTAAAATTTCAGTTTAAAATGTATGATGACTTTAAAGTCTGAAGGTGAATGTGCATCATTTAATTTAGCACTTATTCACTTATTAGCAATTATTAAGCATATTCTTTGTACCCAAAACTAGAAGAATGCAAAGGAATTAATATAGTATTTTAGGGCTGAAAGGGCTCTGTTCTAAAGAAGTTTATATACTGGTGTTTGGGGTTGAATTCTGGGCCCCAAAACTTCATATGTTGAAGTCCTAATGCCCAGTGTCTCAGAATGTGACCTTATTTGGAAATAAGTCATTGAACGTGTAATTAGTTAAATTAAGATGAGGTCATACTGGAGTACGGTGGGCCCCTAATCCAATAAGACTGGTAAGAAACACCTTAATCTCTGATTTCTAGGCTCCAGAACTGTGAGACAATAAATTTCTGTTGTTCAAAGCCACTAGGTTCCTGGTACTCTGATATGGCAGGCCCAGCAAACTAACACAACTAGTTATTTACTTATTGCCTCTTAGCTCCAAGCCCAGCATTCTCTTTTCTTCTCTGTGATGTTGAGGATGGGACTCTGCAAAATTGATTTCACTAACTCTCTTGTCAGCTGGCTTCCTGGAAGTTTCTGCCAGTACAAGGCACTAGAGAGAGACTGGAAGCTGAGAGGAGAAAGAAGGGACTTCCTTCTGGTTTCTCGTTTCCATCAGCATTACACCAACAACAGTACAAGGCTGGCCTCAGTCCCCAGTTTCTCTCCACAGTGCCAACACTAACTATCCCATGTCTCCCTGGATGTGCTGGCAGCTGGGCCACACCCTCCTGGCAGTCAAACTGCCAGCCGCTGCACAACGTCACCAGCCAGGCTGCACCCACCTGAGGTCCAGCCCATCCCCTCCAGGCCCCTCCCCAGAGCTCCTAGGTCTCATCTTCCTACCTCTTCCCTGCTGCTTCTTGCAGTTACTACCTCTGAGTGACTTCAGCATTTCCTTTTTGCACTTTCTGATTTCCAGTACACACGGAACCAGCTCCCTGTGTGAAATCTCTGCTATTTGAAATACTTAGTGTGGTTTTGGGTTTTCTGACTGGATCCTGACCGATTTAGCTTACAACCCCCATGGAGAGACAAATATACAAAAATTTTAAAATATAAGCAGGTCAAGATTCACGATAAATAATGTTTGCAATGGTGCAGGTAAACACTCCCAATTTGATGTTGATGAGAATAAAAACTAACTCAAATTTTCTGCAGGGAAGTTTGGGAAAATGAATCTAAAGATAAAATGTACACAGACTGAGTCCTAGAATCCCACTGCCAGAATTGTATCCTAAGGAACTAATCAGATAAATGCTCAAGATTCATGTACGAGTATGTCCATTGCAATGTTGTTTATAATAGTTAAAAAAAAAAATTACCAAAGATGTCCATCAACAAATCACTGATTAAATTATTTTACATACATACACACAAACACACACACAAGAAATCCTAAGAAGCTATTAAAATAATGGAGCTCTATATTTTTTGACATGGAAATATACTCATATCACAGAACATCACATGACAAAAGCAGATTTCCAAATAGCAGGTATAGCATTAAAAAAATGTGGAAAATAATTATAATTATTTCATAACAAATAAGTACAAAAAGTAATTATTTCTGGGTGGTAGGAATTCTGGTGATCGGACAAAGTGCCAGTTGCCTTGGGGCAAAGAGAAGTGTTCTATTAGTAATAGTCACATAGCCGTGGGGCAACCTGGCCCTGCCCTTCAGCAGGTCAGAACCAGCCCCATGGCCCCATGGTCAGCTCAAATAGCCATGTGGGCACATAGTCACACCCTGTAGGTGGGCAGCTACCTAGTGCTTCCCCAGGCCACACAGGAAGCCTACTCTGCAACCAGTGGCCCACAGCCTCCACACTAGGCTTCACAGCCAACCAGGCCAGGGGCCAGCCCCGTCTACCAGTAAGCTAAAGTAGTCAGTCCCTCCACAACAGTAGAGTACACACAGCCCATAAGGGGGGCACCCCTCAGAGCACACAGCTCCGGTGACCAGAGAGGAGTGTGCTGCTGGGCCCCACAGGACTTCTTCTACATAAGGCCACTTCTCCAATATCGGGAAACACAACTGACCTGCCTGATACCTAGAAATAAACACAAAGAATTGGGCAAAATCAGGAGACAAAGGAATATGTTCCAAACAAAGAAACAAGACGAAACCTCAAAAAAGAACCTAAATGAAATGGAAATAAGCCATTTACCTAATAAATAGTTCAAGGTAATGATTTTAAAGATACTCACTGAATTTAGGAGAAGAATGGATGAACACAGCAAGAATTTCAACAAAAAGTTAAAAAATATAAAGAAGGGCTTCCCTGGTGGCGCAGTGGTTGAGAGTCCACCTGCCGATGCAGGGGACGCGGGTTCGTGCCCCGGTCCAGGAAGATCCCACATGCCACGGAGCAGCTGGGCCCGTGAGCCATGGCCGCTGAGCCTGGGCGTCCAGAGCCTGTGCTCCGCAGTGGGAGAGGCCACAACAGTGAGAGGCCCGCATACCACAAAAAAAAAAAAAAAAAAAAAAATATATATATATATATATATATATATATATATAAAGAAGAACCAAACAGAGCTTAAGAATACAATGACTGAAATTTTAAAATACCCTAGAAGGAGTCAACAGTAGATTAGATGACAGAGAAGAATGGATCAGTGATCTGGAAAACAGAGTAGTGGAAATCACTCAAGCCGAACGGAGAAAAGGAAAAACAATTTTTAAAAATGGGGATAGTTTAAGAGACTTCTGGAACAATATCACACATACTAAAATTCACATTATAGAGGTCCTAGAAGGAAAAGAGAGAAAGGGGCAGAAGAAATAATAGCTGAAAACTTCTCTAACTTGGGAGATGAAACAGACATCCAGGTCCAGGAAGCACAGACACTCCCAAACAAGATGAACCCAAAGAGGTCCACACCAAGACACATTAAATTAAAATGTCAAAAATTAAAGAATCTTAAAAGCAGCAAGAGGAAACGAGCTACTTACATACAAGGGAACTCCCATAAGACTATCAGCTGACTTTTCAGCAGAAACTTTGCATGCCAGAAGACAGCGCACAACATATTCAAAGTAATAAAAGGGAAAAAAAACTACAACCAAGAGTACTTTAGCCAGCAAGGTTATCTTTAGATTTGAGGAAGAGATAAGGAGTGTTAGACAAACAATGCTAAAAGAGTTCAGCATTACCAAACTGGCTTTACAAGAAATGTTAAAGGGACTTCTCAAAGTGGAAAAGAAAAGGTTACAACTAGAAATATGAAAATTATGAAAAAAAAATCTCACTGGTAAAGGCAAACATACAATAAAGGTAATACAATCAATCACTTATAAAGCAAGTAGTAAGATTAAAAGACAAAAGTAGTAAAATGATCTATATCTGCAATAAGTAGCAAAGGGATACACAAAACAAAAAGATGTAAAATATGATGCCACAACATTAAACGTGGGGCTAGAGGAGTAAAATGTAGGGCTGTTAGAATGCATTCAAACCTAAGATATCATCAGCTTAAAATAATCACTGATATATAGGTTGTTATATATGAACCTCATGGTAACCACACACCAAAAATCTAAAATAGATACACACCCACACAAACGAGAAAGGAATCCAAACATACTACTAAAGGTAGTCATTGAATCGCAAGAAAAGAGAGCAAAAGGAGAAGAAACAAAAAAGAACTATAAAAACAACCAGAAAACAACTAACAAAATGGCAGTAAGTATGTATTTATGTATCAATAGACACACAGAGTGGCTGAATTAATTTTTTAAAAGCACCATATATATGCTGCCTACAAGAGACACACTTTAGATCTAAAGACATACACAGACCGAATGTGAGGGGATGGAAAAAGGTATTCTATGCAAATATAAACAATAAAACCCCAAAAAGATTAGTGAGGATGTGGAGAAAAGGGAACCCTCATGCACCCTCATGCACTCTGGTGGGACTGTAAATTGGTGCAGCCTTTATGGAAAACAGTATGGAGGTTTCCCCCACCAAATTAAAGATAGAAGTGTCATATGGTTCAGCAACTTCTCTTCTGGGTGTTTACCCAAAAAAATTAATTCAAAAAGATATATGCACCCCAATGTTCACTGCAACATTATTTACAGTAATGAAGAGATGTAAGCAACCTAAGTGTCTACTGATATATGAATGGATAAAGAAGATGCATGTACATATACACAATGGAATATTACTCAGCCATAAAAAGAACGAAATCTTGCTCTTTGCAACATGGATACTCCTAGAGAGTATTATACTAAGTGAAATAAGTCAGACAAAGCAAAATACCATATGATCTCACGTATACGTAAAATCTAAAAAAGAAAATAAGTAAGCAAACAAAGCAAAATGAAAACAGACTCATAGATACAGAAAATAAATGGGTATTTATTCGCCAGAGGCAAGGGTGTGAAAGGGGGCAAAATCGATGAAGGGGATTAAGAGGTACAAACCTCCAGTTATAAAATGAGTAAGCCATGGGGATATAATATACAGCATAAGAAATATTGTCAATAATATTGTAATAACTTTGTATGGTGATAGATGGTTACTAGACTTACCCTGGTGATCATTTCATAATGTATGCAAAGGTCAAATCACTATGTAGTACAGTGTAACTAACATAATAGTGTCTGTCAACTACATTTCAATTAAAGAAATAAACAAATGTCATAAAAATACTTTTAGAACACTGTTTTAATGTCAGTATGTAAATGCTTAAGAGAACCAAATATATAAAATGTTGAAAAATTCAACTATTTGGACAAAAAATCACCCTGCATTTATATTATTTAATCCAAATTTGCAAGGGTGTGCATTCTTTTATTTTTCTCTTTTCTATTATTTCTACCACTCTCATTTGTTTCAAGGTGATCCGTATGTATTTAACAGTAATAACATATTTATTCATATGCTAGCTCTTAATCAATGTGTGAGCCTAATCTGATAGTAAAATGTCAACCAATATGGAAGAAGAGCAGAAGAAGACCTGTGGCCTCAATTCAAAACTGCCTTAAATATTTTATCGACATACTGCTTAAACTTCTAACAGCATCTCTGCTGCTTGCAAAGAAACAAAGAAACAATGGAATTACCTCCTTAGAAACAAACTCATCATGCAATGGAAGAAACATCTTTTTCCAGCCACATGGACAACAGAATCCATGAAAGAAATGGCTACTTGCAATCAAAATGCAAAAATAGGTATCAAAGTCCTATCAGTGCTTTTCCTCCTAGGAGTCATCGCAGCTTCCAGGCTGCCACTTCACAGTCCCATGAATCTTCAGAATGGGCAAGAGCCACTGCATACTGGGAAAAGACCACCACCCACTCACGTGAGCCCTCATCCTCACTCTGTAACACAATCTCACTCACAAAATCCAAGTGCATACTAGAAATCTAAAAATAACATTGCTCCTGGAATTTAAAAGCTCAAAACTGAAAATTTCCCAGGCTTCACTCCAGTAATATTAAAAATGCACATTTTTTTTTTCCTACACCAAGAGAAGCTTGGGGAATTGGGACTGAAGGCAATGAAGTCCAGGAATCCATCTGCTCCATGATATCCTGGGGAGAAGCAGTCACTGCTTTTTCAGAAGTCTCAGAATGCTTAGCAGGAGTCGTATAGAACACAAATAACACGAACATACCATCAGAGAAGCATCCTGGAACTGGGAACCACAAACCAGGCAGAATGACCTGGAGAATCTTCAAAGTACCTGTAGCAACCCTTACAAATCTAGATGTACCAACTCACAAAAAGTGGGTTTTAACCAGCATCCTTTCTGTTGGTGGTGGTTTACTGATCATGTAGAATAGTAAATTACAGCTTTAATTTCATTGTTTTCCCCATCATCATTTAAATAGTCAACCAAAATTCTCTTAATATCTCCCATGTTTAACGTACTATGGCTTTGCCTCAAGAATCATGTCTCAAGTAGCTCACAACCTGGTGGGGGAAGAAAGAAGTGTACAAGAATTTCACAATATGGCAAGAAAATTTTAAAAATAAAAGGCATAAATATTAGAAAGGAAGAAGGAAAACTTCTTTCTTAGCAGGTGACATAATTACGTGCCTTGAAAATCCAAAGGAATGTATCTACAAACAACTACAACAACTAGTATGTGAATTAAGGAAGAAACAAGATACAAAATTAGTATACAAAAGCTAGTTGCATTTCTACATACTAGAAATCAACAATCAGGAAATAAAATTTAAAAAGTAATACCATTTACAATGGCATAAAAAATCAGATACGTGGGAATAAATTTAACAAAAGATGTGCAAGAACCCTACACTGAAAATACTGCTGATGATGAAAGAAGACCTAAGCAAGTAGATTGTTAAGATATCAATTCCCAAATTGACCTATAGGTTCAACAGAGTTCCAATCAAAATCCCAGCAGGCAATTATTTTTCAGAAACTGACAAGCTTATTCTGAAATTTATATTGGAATTCAAAGGACCCCAAATAGCCAAGACAATTTTGAAAAACAAAGTTAGAGGGCTTAAACTTCCAGACTTTAAGATACACTAGCAAACTACAGTAATTAAAACAACGAGCGAAAACTTGAACAGGCACTTTACAAGAGATGATATACAAATAGACAATAAGTATATGAAAACGTGCTCAACATCATTACTGATGGTGGAATTAAAACCACATGCTTCATTAAAATCACAGTGAGATACCACTACACATACAATACAATGGAAAAGATGTATACCACCATCAAATGATGGTGAGGGTATAGATCAACTCTCATATATTTCTGGTAAAAATGTAAAATCAAATAACCCCTTTGGAAAACTATTTGGTGGTTTCTTGTAATGTTAAACATACACCTACCCTATAATCTAGCAATCCCTTTCTAGGTATATGTGCATGAGAAAGAAGAATTTGTTCAAGAGTATTTATAGTATCTTTATTTATAATTGTGAAAAACTGGAAACAACACAAGTTCACCAACAGGGGACTGTATAAACAAATTGTTACAGAATGGAATTCTACACAGCAATAAAAAAAAAGGAACAAATAATTGATAGACACAATAGCGTGGATGAAATTCAAAAGCATTATCTTGAGCAAAAGCAGCCAGACAAAAAAGGGTACATATCGTATGATGCCACTAATTTGAAGTTCAAGGACATGAAAACTAATCTATGATGACAGAAATCAGAACAGTCATTACCTTTGGTAGCTGGCAGCAGTTATTAACTGAGAAAGACCATAAGGGAACTTGCTGAGGTGATGAAAATGTTCTGTCTTGATCTGAGTGGTAGTTGCACAAGAATATGCATTTGTAAAAATTCACTATGTTATACAATTAAGATTTTTTTTCATTTACTATACATAAATGATATCTCAACATGAAAGAAAATATAGAAATAACCAGATGGTAGGAGGATAAAAAGTTCCAGAAAAGATGTGCATATAAATGGGTATTAGATGGTGAAATTTCTATCTGAGGTGGTAGTGAAGAATGGGGGTGGGGGCATTACATTTAAAATGACTCTTGAAAGAGGGAAAAGACTTGAATCTAAAGAAATGTAGAGTGAAGGTGAGAGAAGGAAGAGGATAATGCAGGAAAGAAAACATTACGCATTGCTATGGTCTGCGTGTTTATGTTCCCCCCAAATTCATGTGCTGAAATCTTAAAGCCCGAGATGAGTACTGGGAGGTGGGGCCCCTGGAAGATGCTTAGGTCATGAGGGTGAAGCCTTATGAATGGGATTAGTGCTCTTCTAAAAAAGACCTGAGAGAGCTAGCTTGCCCCTTCCACCACGTGAGGACACAGTGAGAAGGTACCATCTATGAGGAAGCAAGCCCTCATCAGACACTGAATCTGCTGGTGCCATGATCTTGGACTTGCAGCCTCCAGAACTGTGAGAAGTGGACGTTTGTTGTTTATGAGCTATCCAGTTTATAGTATTTTTGTTATAGCAGCCCAAACACACTAAGACACACATTAAGTGAGAATCGGAACTGAGGTAGATATGACAGGAACAGAGAAGATGTGAAGAATATTACAGAGCCAGAGTGTACCTGATTTGCCAACTCATAAAACACAACAACTGGAGCTCAGGAGAAAGGTCAGAGCTAAAGACGGTTAAGAGAGTGAGTCATTCTTAGAGAGGTGATGTGTACAGCTGGTTAATAAATATTTGTTGGGTGGATGGATAGACATAGAGGATAGACAGATAGGAGATTGAATCAGATTGTCAAAAGAAATATACCAGGCTTAACCATATAAAACTGCTAGTATCTAACCACTTTTCAACCTTCTAAAAATTGCAGTTTCATATTGTTCGGTCTAATAGAGAAAGAAAAGATAGAGGTCAAGAGTATTTCTTAAGAAGAGGAGGAAAAGCCAGAGAAAAGAGCCGACAGGGGAAAACGCAAAATAATAATGATAACAGTAATAACAAATGTATTGCCTTAATTTAAAATTTTCTAAGTAAAAACTCTTGCCTAAGGGTATGAACTGACAATTTACAGAAGATACACAAAGACAAAATTCATATAAGAAATATTCAGCATCACAATAACCAGAGAAATAAGCATTAAAACCATGGGATACCATTCCAAAGATTTTTTTTTAATACCAGTACATGTTTCTGGCAAGGGTTTAGGAAAACATTCTCACACATTTCTTTAAAAAATATAAATTCACAAAGACTTTCTAGAGAGCTACTTATCTGTATGTAAAACTTCTTTAAATTTGGCACATTTATTATGAATTTATTTTGTGTATAAATGTACTATGTGTATAGTAAAAAATTTATGTGTATAGTAAAAAAATATGCATATATAGATATATGTAGAAAGATGTTTACCACAACCTAATTTATAGTATAAAACATATTAAAGTAACCTAAAGCTCCAATAATAGGGAATTTTAGAATATTATACAGTTATTTTTTTAAAGCCACCCTCTTATAAGATTATTCAATAATATAGGAGAAAGTTCACTATATAGTTAATCTTCAAAATAACACTTTGAAGTTGTCCCCTTTTCACAGGTGAGGAAATATAAATATATAAATACACATATATATTCAATAAAAAGAACATCTGAAAGAAAATACACCAAAATCCCCACACAGTAGTATTACAGTAAATTTTTTTTAATTTTTCATTTTCTCTTTTTGTTTTTAACAACAGCATGGATTACCTAATTTTAAAACAAACTAAACATTATTTATTTTGAAAAAAACTATTGCCCTCAGATTGTCAGGTAGCATACAAAACAGTCCAAAGGCACACTGATGGGTTTACCACAAAGCTTCTTTAGCTTTAAGCTTCAGGACCATTTCTGAGGGCACATGGGCCTTCCCAATACTCTAGGTGGGTCCTAACAGTGTGCCTACATGGTCATTTGTTTCTTTGTTTAATTTTGCACAAATAAGCTATTTTAAGAGCAACTGGTTAAAACAGTTGTCTCGACCACAATCTCTCCTCCATCATACTTTGTCTCAGTTTAGGTGGTGTCGGAATTGCCCCGGGCATTTTTGGGTCTGGATAAAAGGAAGTTGAGTTGGGATATATTTAGTTTGGGGCTTCACAGGACATATTAATAAGGTTTATGATCATTTCCAGGTATAGTTAAGTTATTGCTGGCTGTCCCAGGATAGATACGGTTTTCAGGAATATTCCCACCACCCACGGCACTGACTCACCCATTGTCATTTGATGAAGGTGCAAGGCCAGAAGATGTGAGCATGTCTTAGGACCTTAGGCACTTCAGGGTGCCCAGTACTGGAAGTATGTAAGCTGAAGGAGAAACAAGTTTTGAAACATACAGAGCCAGAAGCTAGTCTATAGAAAAAAATCTTCCAATCACCAGAGGTGTAACAGAAGTTTCAGCTCTCATTGACATCTACAGTCATTTTTCAGGACTCCATGGGACCATAGAGGTACTAAGGCAGAGGATAAGCTAGCAGACAGATCTGGTGAAGGAAATGGCACCAGAAGCAAAGCCTAGCGTCCACAGGTTGCTTCTCCAGTGTTGATTCATGCATCTGGACAAATTCCTGTTCTAATCTGTGAAGTTCTCCCTGTCTTTAACGTTTACCTCAGAAGTTCCTGACCTTGGTATAACAACTCATTCTGAACCCCTAAGAGTCTGACCTGACTTCCTGTTTGTCACATTTACTTCCTTTGATACCTTAATCCTTGCGCCCCAAAGCCAGACTGGTTACCTGCATCCTTCTCCTCATTGGTCTCTGGGTTTCAGGAATTAGGCTTCATGGTCTTCAACCCTGACTGAACTTGTATCAGCAACTTTCATGTCAGTTCACAGGAAATCCTCAACCTCTTGCTGTGGGCATACTGACTTACACACAATATTTATGATTTATGGGCATACAGATTTATACATACCTCTTTCTATAAAAGACTTGAAGAAGCTATAAAATATATGCATAAACTAGAATTTTTCTTAATCAATTATGGGCATTTCAGTTGTGGTTACATTCAGCTATGAATCTTTGATTACTGCTACTCCACATTCCTTATGTATAGCTTTCTTCCACTGCTCATAAGATGGCTGCTGTATCTCTCAACATCATAGCTGCATTCCAGGCAAAAGGAGAGAGGAAAGTGAAGACAGCACCACAGGCTTCTACTTAACCTCTCTTTGCTCAGAACTGAGTCCCATGGCTACCTTTAAGGGTACAGAATTGAGTTTTTAACAGGGCCCACTGCTGCCCTGTACAAAATCAGGGTTCTGTAAGAAAGAAGGGTGACACATAGCACGTAGCCGACTAACAGCAAGTGCCACACCAAGGAAAGTACAAACCATGTAGATGTCACCAAAGTCTGTATGGTTCAAAAAGTTTGTCCTTATGTGTCTGTAAATATTTATATAATATTATATGCTTCTATGATTATGTCAATCTGCTAAACATTAAAACTCAATAACCTAGATAAGTACTTACAGAACATCTTAGAGTTCCCCTTTTCTCCTTCGTATCTCTCCCTTCTGAAAATTTCCCCTCCTTATTTAAATCAATAATAGAATCTTAATGATAAACTTGAGAAGTTTGACAATGTGTATCAAGACTCACATAATATTCCTACATTTTGACTCATAATTAGGGTTGCCAGATTTAGCAAATAAAAATGCTGGATACCCAGTTAAATTTGAAATTTAAATAAAAATGAATACTTGTTTAGTATAAGTATGTACCAAATATTACATGGGACATACTCGAACTAAAAAACTACTCAGAGTCTATTTGAAATTCAAATTTAACTGGCATCCTGTGTTTTATGTGGCAACCGTACCCATATTACTGCTCCTGGGACTTTATCCCACGGAAAGAATGCAAAAGTAAGGAAAAGAGCCCTGCAGTGACATAATAGTGGAAAACTGAAAACTAAGTAAATGCCCTCAAAGAAGAGAACAGTAAATAAACTCTGGTCATTCTAATCTATGGAATAGTACACAGGAAAAAAAATGCATTAAATTATTTTTAAAATTACAGAAGCATATGCAAGTTTTGTGTATGCCATAATTAAAACACTATAAATATATACAAATAGCAGGAAGACCAAAAAGAAATAAGGAAAGAAAAAGAGTTGTGTTTACTAGGCAAGATCTGAGATTTTCTCTCCTTCTCAACTTCTGAAATATCATGATAATCTTTGTAAAATATCCTAAGAGAACACTGCTGAGTTATGGTTAGTAACCAAGTTGAGCTGATCATAGACGTGTGCAGATGAGGGAAATCAGTGTCATCCCCAGGAAGGTGCTGAACCACCTGGCTTCTAGGTCATGGCTTTGCTGGTTCTAAGAGAATGCCTCCCTGAAAATGAGACTGAGGGGTTGGGAACAGAGAAACGGAATAAGATTTTAGCAGCCGTGTTGCACTTGCCACATTTCAAGGGTATTAAATTCAACAATCTGAGTGAGAAAGGTCAACTCTATTATCACAGTTGATATGTAGAAACAGAAGCTCAAAATTTGCCAGGGAGGATACATCCTCTCACAGCAAGAAGAATCGAGGGAACCCAATTATGCCTCAAATCTGCACAGCAAACCTGCTGGCCAGGAATGGAGCGAAGCAATGTTAAACCAGCTCCCCCAAACACCCGCTTCCCTTAGCGGATCCCTCCGAAACCGAGTCTCTTTGATCAACATCTACTCACAGCATTCCCAAACCTAAGTCGTGCTCCCTTCTCTGTCTCTCTCCTGAGGGGAACTTGGGATGACTTAGCACTCCCTGAGTGAAAGATTTATTCCAACAGAATCTGTATGAGGTTGAGAGGATCATTTCACAACTGCCTGGAGAAGGGCTGACTACGATGGTGGCCCCATCCTATGGTTCCTCCACGGGGCACAAGATACTTGATACTTGGAGTTACTGACACTGGATTGTATCCATGGATGTGGACGTGGAAAGGAATTTTAAGGCTGGACCAAGAAAGGAGAAAAGACAAAAAGGTGAGAAGAAATCCAGACACTGGTGGTACCAAGGGCCTCTAAGATCCTTTGGAAAGTAAAAAATAGAACTAGTAAAAAGTCTGTAAAAGTGAGATAAATTAAAAAAGCTATGATGTGTGAGAGAGAGAGAGAAGTAATATCCTTAAGAGTCTGTCAACAGAATTTCAATTATATTTTAGGCAGGTTTCAGAATCTCCAACCCGCCCTTTCTCCTTCTCAGGATATCTGATCCTGCCCACAAAACTCAGTGGACCTCAGCAGGCTTCATACCCCATTCATTTGGGCCACTACTGACTGGACCAGGGGTACTTAGCAAACGTGAAGGTGACCTGCACCTTGGTGGACTAGTTATCAACTGAATTCACTGTCTCTGGAATTTGACTTCCTCCTCAGTCTCTGCTGGCTCCCTTCCTCTTCCTCACCTCTACATGGCTGGAGTGCCCCAGGGATTAGTCCTGGGCCTCCTTCTCTGCACTATAAACACAGTCTCTCTATGTGATCTTCATTAGGCCCCTGGTTAGAAGTAGCTCCCAAAGTCCTGAGCTCTCCCATGCTCCAGATTTAAATAGTCAAGTAGCTCCTTGACATCTCCACTTGGATGTCTAGGAGACATCTCAAAACTCAACATGTCCAAAACATAAATTTAATTTCTCCCCTCAGTCCTGTTCCTTTCCCAGTCTTCCCATGTCAGCCAATGTCAACTCCACTGCAGCTAACTCCTCTAGAAAAAAAACATAGTCATCAACCTTGATTTATTTCCATCTCAACACCCCACATCCACCTCACCTACAATCCTGGAATATCCCTAAATGGCCACTTCTCACCAGCTCCACTGCCTCCACCCTGATCCAGCCACCATCACCTCTTGCAGGGATGACTGTAATAGTCTCCTACCTGGTCTCCTTGCATCCACTCTTGCCCCTTCACATTTTATTTTCATATAGCCACCAGAGTGATCTTTTCAAAATGTGAATCAGATCATATAACTCTCCAACTTAAGATCCTTCCAGTGGCTTTCCATTTCACTTAGAAAAAGTCCAAACTCCTAACTGTACTACAAGTCCTTTTGTAAACTGCCCCACTCTTGGCCTTGCAGACCCCATCTCCCACCACTTGACCCCTCATTCATTACACTCCTGCCACTATGACTTCTAGCTGTTCCTTCAATCCACCACTTTCATTCCTGACTCAGGGCCTTCACACATGCTGATCCCTTTGCCTGGAATTATCTTTCCTAGATCTCTACATTGCTGGCTCTGCTCATCACTCAAGTCTAGTCAAATACTACTTGACCCCTGTCTTTAAAGTGGCATAACATCCTCCATCTCTATCACTCTCTATCCCATCATCTTATTTTATTTTTTGTTCATTCATCTATATCTGAAAGTATATTGTTCATTCATTTGTTTGCTTGTTTATCTGATTATTGTCAGAACCTTCTGCTAGAAGGCAGGACTTAAAACACGGACCGGAGCATAGTAGGTGCTCATCAATACTTGTTAAATGAATGCATATGAGTCTTAGAATCTACAGACAGTCAGTGGTGAGTTCGACCTGGTAAGTCACAAACACTCAAGGTCGGGAGCCATAATGAACCTAGCAGAGGAAGCTGGCTGAGAGAAGACAGGGGCAAAGGTGAAAGAAGCCAGACAACCCCTAAGGGCTAGAGGCCACGGTTTCAGTTTCTAGTCATTTTCCTGCTGCAACTCGCATGTGGCCTGGCTGCTTCCAGGACCTATGTCTGGGAATTAATCTGTTGTATCCTTTCCTCCTTTACCTGCACTAGCTTCAGCAGACATCTGTTTCATGCACACCAACAGCACTGAATCCAGCTGAGAGCAGAGACTACAAAGCTACCAGCTGCCTGTTCTTTGTTCCTTTTCTAAACCTCATAAAGCTAAAGCCTCCTGAGAAGTGAGCTGGACAAAGAGGATATTCTGCACAATCACAGTATTTCTCCACTTTACAGGGAGAGAAACTGAGACCCAGAAGTGTGTGTGTCTTTCTCATGACAGCCAGCTAGTCCCCGGCAAAGTTAGAATTTGAAGATAGGAAGGATTAACTCTTCCTCTCATGAAACATGATCTCTAGACCCAGTATGTGGAACCCACTCTTTTGAAGACAATCACGGCATGATAGCCTTCACTTTCCAAAAAAGGGAGAACATAAGCAACTCTGCCACCCAGGACGCAATTTTCATTAAATAAGGCTTTATTTAAAGTTACGACTGTGCATTTCTTTAAAAGGTTACGGGCGTAACAGCAATTGGCCATATCTACAGAAACAACTGCTGCGGTTTTAACAGTCCTTTTCTCAAGCACCTCCTACAGCTAATCACTTGACAGCTCAAAACGAATATTAACTGCAATGCATAATTAATAAATTGGATTACTTTCCCTTTGCACATGCAAACATACAAAGCAATCTGCCACCAATTAAGGAAATCCCATCATGCCACGAGGCGTTAAATCAAAGTTAAAGAAGAAATTAAGACAGAGAGATAATGGCAAACTTGCCCAAATATTATAAAGCACATCCAGTGAAGTGCCGCAGCAGGGAGGCGAGACTACTGCGTCTTCTGCCTCCAGTTATTCATGTCTTGTCAAATAATGGGAAAGACCTGATTGCAAACACACAGACATTTCATTGCACTTCTCAAACCTTTTTAATAAAAATAGATCCCTGCTGCCACCCACCTTCTTTTAAAAAAATAATCCACCCAGGAAGCAGTCACCTCTCTTCCAGTGACTTCACATGAAAAGTTCATGTGCTCCAGCAGCCAGCAGTGTTTGCTATTTTGACTTCTTACTTAAGAGTTCCATTATTCTGAACAATTCCAAGCAAATATCTTTATTTAAACTACCCCCAGCTGACCTTTATAGCCTAATACTAGGTTCATCTTGGCAGTTTCCTATAAGCATTCATTTCAAGACTGACCTGCAGAATTATCCAGAAACAATCCACCGTGTCACACCACAGTCTTTCAGAGAGCACGAATGCAGGGGAAGGTGGGCCAGATGCTTCACTGCGGATTGTATGGGTTGGCTCCTGAGTACATCATTGTTCTCTTCCTGTCAGAGCTGGTCATGGAACTTCAGGGGACCTCAACCCAAATGGATTAACGTTTTCTTCTCAGAGGCTCGACAGGGCAGGGAATTTAGCAAGTGTTCCCACTAATCAAAGGGAACACCTTGGGAGTTTCATTTCACTTGGAAGGAAGGCCCTCAAATAAAAGCATGGGCTCCAGGGAGCCTCTGGGGGACACTAAAAGTCGGTGACCATTCCGCACAGGGGGCATGAAGGGCCTGGGGCTCCCACAAAAACTGCAATCACAAGGAGATATCAGGACTGGCGTGTGTCATTCCTAATCACTCGTTGTCAAACTACATTCTGCCCATGGGGTACGAGGGACTCGAGCTGAGGCTAGGTCTTCAGCTCACTCACTAGGCATTAAGGCAAAGCTTCCTAAGAGCGTGCAAAGGTTTAAGGGTTTGAGATATGGGAAAAGTGTTGAGGTTAGAGAAGGTTTGGAGTTTTTTTTCTTTTTTTTTGTTTTGGTTTTTTTCCCCACAGTATGTTGTTCAGACTACCTGCATCATAACCACCTGTGGTATCTGTTAAATATTCAGATTCATGGGCCCCTCTCCTTATGTTCTGAATCTAAATCAAGGGCAGGGGCCTGTTATCTGCATTTTATGCACACTCCCCAAGTTTGAGAACTGCTCCCTTAAGAACAGAAGCAATAAAGGGGCTCTTTTATGACCCTTCTCTTGGTGGTTCATCCCTTATTGTCAAAAAAAAGGATAGAACAAAATATTGTTTTAATAATGTTAGAAAATGTACTGTTTACAATGTCAATAAATCACACAAATGCAGTATGACCAGCCTAAGCCAGGTCTGCTTAGAATTCAAATGCATTAGCACATTATTTTTGAGGCTAAATCTCTCATGAGTCATTTGGTTTTCACTATCCCAACAAAGTCCCTTCCATACAGAAAACTGCTCTTTAATATTATTAGTATCACACTGATGAAAAAAGCACTATCCTGTGGCACAAACAGTCCCTGGGCTTAAAAACAGTTTAGCTCATTCATGCCTATTATTGATTTAATGTTGAGGAGCTTTCAGGTAATGGGAAGGTAAAAGCTCATTGGTCTTCCACACAAGCACTCTCTCTCTCTCCTCTCCGAATCTGCACTCCTTTTCTATTATTTCTCCCACTGCGTCAGTCAGCCAGCCAGCTAAATTTCTGTGCCCAAACTCTAAGCGAGACATCATGCTGATATTTGAAGATGATCCCCTTTTCATCATTAGAAGAAAAACAGCTAGAATACTGTTATGGACTGAATATTGTATCTCCCCAAAAAACATGTTGAAGCCCTAACCCCCAATGTGATGGTATTAGGTGGTAGGGCCTTTGGTTAGACCAGGTCATAAGGGTGGAGCCCCTATAATGGGATTAATGCCCTACAAGAAGAAGACGGGAAAGAATTCTCTCTCCTCGTGGATGCACCAAGCAGCACAGAGAGAAGGCCATTTGAGCACACAGCACGATGGCAGCCATCTGCAAGCCAGAAGTGGCCCTCACCATACACTGAATCTGCCAGCACTTTGATCTTTGAGTTCTCAGCTCCCAGAACTGTGAGAAATAAATGTGTGCTGTTTAAGTCACCCAGTCTATGGCATTTGCTAGCTAACTAATACAGAAATAGTTTGGTAAACGTAACAATTTAAAAAAGTTAAACGCTCATCTGCAAGCCCTTTACAAGGCACTGGAGAAACACTCAGCAGGGCATGGCTAGGGCTTTCTCCAACACCAAGCCTCGCGGAACCCACCAACTGCTGGACCAATCCTGGAGGCAACAATTTAGTTCATGAGTGGGAATGTGACCTAGTAGTGGCCAGCAGTCACTGAACATGTGTTGCATCCTAAATGTACCTTCACAGCCCAATGCTCCCACCCCCTCTGTAAGGATACTCACTAATGCTACCACAGCCAAGTTAGCTGCTGGTTTTCTACCTCTAAGGGTACACAAAGGAATAAAAAGGCATCACAGTACAGATGCCCACTTCACAATCCCTAGCTGTAAAAGCATCAATTCCTGCAACATGAAAAGTTCAGAATGTTCTAATTAGTCCATCATTAATTGGGTCCAAAAGCATTCTTATCACCACTAACATGGTGTCATCACAAAATACTGCCAAGGAATCATCAAATGCATTGAAAAGAAAACGTGAAGAGGAGGAGGAGGAGGAGGAGGAGGAGGAGGAGGAGGAGGAGGATGACGACGATGATGATGCCTACGATACTTTGTAATTATTTGTCCTGAGACACCTTCCCTTGGTGCTTATTATTTTCAAATAATAGCCCTTTAGATGGGCAGTTATTTGAGAGGTAAAGCTCTCTTTGGAGATATGATTGACACATGAGCTCTCTGTCCCTACCAGAAATTGATACAAATTAAAAGGCCTCTTCAAATTGCAGCTTCTCCCCAAATCCCCCTCTGACTAAAATAGACATGGAGCACCCACACCCCTCCCAAATCCCATTCCAAAGGGTCTAAGTATGCAACCTCCATAAATGCTCCACAAAGAAAACTTATCCCTATGTCTTGTTTAATACTTGAAATTACTATTTCTTCAGTCACTGCAGGAATCATTGTCTTTATGTTGGAGGCATCAGGAAAGAAATCACCAACTTTAAAAAAAAGAACAAGAGAAAGGAGGCTTCGAGATAACATACGGTTGAATACAAGGCTATTCAGTTCAGAAGACTTCCTGGCAATAAGAAAGTGAGCACTCCCTCCCAGCAGGATGTATTTGTAAGGAAGGGGCAAATTCATGTGAGCATTTGGCCTGCCTCTCAAGCCCTGGCTGCAGCCATTCCTACTACGGCTCTGATACAAATCATTCTCTAGTCCATGAGAGAAGAACACAATAGAGAGCTAGATGAAAAACCAAGAATTGCTACTGAGATGTGAACATCTCCTCCCCCTACTTCCAAAAGGGCAAAAGAAAAGTCAATGTGTTTCACTGCTTGTGCTTATTAACAGTGACTTTTTTTTTCCTTTTGGTGCATAAGGAACAAAAAAATAACTGCAGAAGGCGATACTTATAAAAGAGAAATACCACCTGAGTGTCTCCCCACCAATGAGTTCGTGAAGTGTGACTCAACCCCGAAATGGTAGCCAGCCCCACAACTTTAACACTGAAGTTGTCTAATTAAATCTACACATCCAAGCCAAGAAGATACGTTCCTTTAACTGAAATAACCCATGAAGAGCAGACTGGTATTTCAAACTGACTCAGCATGATTTGGGCTTAACTTTGGCAACAAACAAACCGTTCTGGAACCCTTTATAAGCCTGCCCATAACCAGTCACAGTGCGACGGCTGCAGTCATGAGTATAAAAGGAAGGTGCAGGCCTTCCCTGGAGGCGCAGTGGTTGGGGGTCTGCCTGGCGATGCAGGGGACACGGGTTTGTGCCCTGGTCCGGGAGGATCCCACGTGCCGCGGAGCGGCTGGGCCAGTGAGCCGTGACTGCTGAGCCTGCGCGTCCGGAGCCTGTGCTCCGCAGCGGGAGGGGCCCCAGCAGTGAGAGGCCCGCGTAACGCAAAAAAAAAAAAAAAAAAAGGAAGGTGCAGTGCTTCTAGATGGGCACAGCGATCCTTTCCTATGCAGCAGCTTAGAGTCCAGCTGGGTGACCCAACATAAGGCTAAAGGACTCCTCTATTCTTTTTACCTTTGTTTGACTCATATTTTTAATTAAGCTAACATTTGTGTATTGTTTTAAAAAGTGAGATTGCACTTATAAGGCTAAGAGGAAAAGAGAGCAGCTCATTTTTACCCACCCCTACCCACTTCCCAGTCCCATTCCCCACAAGTAACCACTCTCAACACTTTGTACCTATTTCCTATGATCGTAAACTCCTTATTTTTATGTTAACTGCTTCACTGCTATTTCTTGTTTCCTTTTTCTATTTAGACATTATCTACTACTTCCTACTATCAGTGATTAGAATTTAGCAGTTACCTAGTTTCCCCCCATTTCTCCACCCCACCATCATCTTTATATAGGACTATCACTCTTTTGATTAAAGCAATGTGGTATTTACATTGTTATGACTATGAACCCAGGCTGCCTTGGTTCAAATCTTGCTTCCAACAGGCACAAGCTATATAACCTTGTATATCATTTTCCATGTTTATAAAATGAAAACAGTATTCACACCTACTTCATGGGGTTGCTGTGAGGGTTAAATAAGTCATTGTGTACAAACACTTAAAACAATGCCTAGTACAAAATGAGTGCTCCCTAAATGCACAATCAGAATAGATTTCCTTTCTTGTCCATTCCCTTTCGTTTTTGCCTCATTTTTCATATACTTAATTTTCTATATAACTTTCACTAATGTATCTTGAAAACTTCCACAAAACTAAAATCCCTCTCATCGGAGGTATCACATTATGTACTATTTGTTTGCTTTTCTTAAAGACATCCTTCTTGGAATGCTCCATCATCCTCTTACAATCTGCCCAAACTCTGTGGGCCTGATGCACACTTTAAATCAGGCATTCTTTTCTCCTTTTACACAATCCCACGTCCCAAGTCTTTCTACCTCTTGATTATATTCCTTTTAGATGGAGCACATCCCCCAGCATATTCCTAACACAAGGTATATAGGAGGTAAATTCCTTCAGTCATGTAACTTTGAAAATGTCTTTATTCTAACTTTACATGTGCCTGAAGTTCTGCAGAATATGGAATTCAAAGTGGAAATAATTTTCCCTCAAAATGTTGAGGGCAATGCTCCATCCCCTTCTAACTTCCAGTGTTTCTGTTAAAAAATCTAGTGCCCCTCATAACTGATTGCTTTTTCTCTCTGAAAGCTCATAAGATTTTCCGTTATTGCTGGTTTAAAATTTCATCGTGATTTGCATCTCTGGTACTGGGCACCCAGTAGGACCTTTATTCTGGAAACTCATACCCTTTGGGGAAATTTTCTTGTATTTTTTCTCTTCTGATTTCCTTCCTTCCATGTTCTTTTTAGAATCCCTAGTAGTTGGATGTTGATCCCCTGGATTTTCCCCCATTGCTTTTTTTTTCCCCCATCTCTCGGTCTTTCTGTTCCACTTTCTAAGCATTCCTCAACTGTACTTTCCAACCCTTCATTTTTATTTCCACTCTCATATTTTAAATTTCCAATAACCTCTTTTGTTTTCTCAATATACCTTTCTTATTAATAGCATACTGTTCTAGTTTAAGAAGTGCAATAGCATCTCTTATCTCTCTAGAGGTACTATAATCCAGTTACTTTTGTTTTCTTCTGTTTCTTGCATTCTTTATTTTTCTACTAAATTCCTTTTTTTTTTTTTTTCCTCTTCATTTTTCTCTCCATTTGTCATTATGAGACTGTCCTCAACTATCTGGTCAGTTGTGGCTCTCCATTCACATTTAAGAAAGTCTCAAAAAATGAATGAAAATTCTTGCAGAGTGGGTAGAATTCACAGTGGGTGACTGGCAGGGACCTGCAATGTTGGGAGATTTATAGATGTCAGTATCTTTCTCTTTGCTCGTCAACTTCCTAACAGAAATATTCTCCCATCTCCTGAACTGCCTGAGCATATACATGTCTGTGTTGGGTGGAGAGGCAGGGAGTCTCACCCTAGATTTGCACTTAATTCAGAATTAGTCAAGCTCAGCACTATTGACATTTGGGGCCAGATAGTTCTTTGTTGTGGTGCCGGCCCTGAGTATTGCGGAACATTTAGCAGAATCTACCCATTAGATGCCAGTAGCAAACTCCTGCCAAGTTGTGACAACAACAGGTATTGCCAAGTATCCGCTGACTTGTCCCATAGTCTGGGAGCTCCTCAGTTCATACTCTCTAGGCAGTAAACTCCTATCTTTGCAGAGCGGAGGAAGGGCACTTGCCTAGCATCATGACTGGAGGGAGGGGATCCTTTTTAAGCTAATCCCCCTATCAGCCCCACCTTCAGAGGTATCTAGCGCCACCAATATCTGAGCCTGTCTGGTGTTTTGTGGCACAAATCACCCTGCTTATTGTTGGCTACAGGCTTTATTTAACCAAGCAGAAAAAACTAAAACCCAAATCAGTTATCATTCATCTATCTGCCTTCCATACCTCAAAAATTTGCTGGCCTCTTTTGTATGCAGTCATCTCCTTCCTTATTCTCTTTGTCCTCATAGGGTAATGCTGCTTAATCCTTTTTCTGACATTTAGTGATGTTAAGGATGTAGGAGAGTCCACAGTAAACACTGCATTTGGGCACCATGTTTAATCTGAAACCTCCCAACTCTTTGATTCTCAAATTCTAATAAGTGAAAAAAAGCTAACAATTCTCAGAGGCAAGGAAAACATCACCTAAGCATCTCTCATCTTAGTGTACAAGAACCTACACATCTTTGGTGTACATTTTATTAAAACACCAGAGTTTAGGATTAGAAAAATATACGAAATCACAAATATTCTAAGACCAAACCAGGACCAAATCTCACCACAACCCAGGTCTGGTGAAGCCTGGGTTTTTCCGAGTTTGAACAAACCTCTAGAACAGAACACTGTTACAACCAATAAATTTAATGTAAACAGTTCTCTTTCATATTATTGCTTTCTACCTGGAGCATGTACCTCAGAAAGACACAGCTGGACCATCATCCGCCCTCAAAAGTCAAATGGCTCTACGAACTACTAAATCCATATACATCTTTCCACACCTACAATCATCATCATTCTGGATCAAGCCACCATTATCTCTTATCTAGGGTCTGGCGTGGTCTGTCTGCCACCATTCAATCCAGTCTGGTCCATTCTCCATCACAGTAATCTTTACAAAGAGCAAATAAGATCATTTTACCTACCCTCAACCTCCACCCCTACCTTAAAACTCAGTGGCTTCCCATTGCTCTTGGGAAGAAGACTGAAATCCTTAACATGTCTAACACTTCCCCACGTGGCTGGTCCTTGCCCACCTCTCTAGCCTCATTTCTTAATGTGCTTCCTCTTGCTTCTGGTGCTCCAGCCACACCAACTAGCCTTTTTCCCATGGTCCTTCCACCACTGGCCTTCATCTGTACTATTCCTTCTTTCCGGAATGCCTGGAATTCCTGGAATGCTATTTACCCACACATCCCTTTCAACTATGTATTTCCTACTCATCCATCAAATTTCAACTCATCTATGGAGTCAGGAGCCTTCCCTAACTCTACGACCAAGAGAGTTTTTCTTATTGTATCTAAGACATATCATTCTTTGTCATCACAACTTCTTCTTGTCTTTATGCAATTCTTTGATTCATGTGTCTCTACTCCTCCACTGGACTATAACTAGGAGAGAAGGGATTGTGCCCGCCTAACTCACTGCTCTATCCTTAAGCGTCGCAACTTGATATCTAGGAAAAACACAAGCTTACTATTTGTTGCATAAATGAATAACTTCATTAATTCCCATGAGTTAAAAAACTGTCCTAGATGCTCTAGAAAGAACTACTTTTTAGTTTTTTAAGTGACTCTTTTCATTGTGATTGATCATTTTTGTTGGATAGTAGGAAATGCATTTTAATCATGAAGGGGATAATCAAATGAGTTGAGAGAGTTAAGTCAGAGATTGTTAGTTTCCAACATATCAATTCTATCCTATCTATATCACTGAGTAACAAAGTGCCCAACTAAAAATACTTGCATTTCTCCAGTCTCCCTTACAGACAAGTGTGGTGAGTGATATTTAAAAAACAAAACAGAAGGTAAAGCTTTCAGTAAAGATGATAAGATGTTGACTCAGCTGGGAAGCATGGCCATTTGCCTTTTACTTCTTTTCTCCATCCTTCTACCTAGAGGATGGATGTGATGGCTCCAGCTCCAGCAGACAGCTTAGACTATAAGATTATCTTTTTTTTCTTCCAGTTTTATTGAGATATAATCGACATATAACATTGTGTAATTTTAAGGTGCACAAAGTGATGATTTGATATACATATATATTGTAAACTCATTACCATAATAAGGTTAGTTTACACACCCATCACCTCATATAGTTACCATTTTTAGTGTGTACTGTGAGAACCTTTAAGTTCTACTCTCTTAGCAACTTTCAAATATACAATACAGCATTGTTAACTATAGTCAACATGCTGTGCATTAGATCCTCAAAACTTGCATTCATCTTATAACTGCAAGTTTATACTCTCTGACCACATTTACCCACCCTGTGCCCCACCCCCACCCCTAGCAACCACCAATCTACTTTTTGTTTCTAAGAGTTCAGTTTTTTAAAACTAGAACTACCATACGACCCAGCAATCCCACTACTGGGCATATACCCTGAGAAAACCATAATTCAAAAAGAGTCATGTACCATAATGTTCATTGCAGCTCTAGTTACAATAGCCAGGACATGGAAGCAACCGAAGTGTCCATCGAGAGATGAATGGATAAAGAAGATGTGCACATGTATACAATGGAATATTACTCAGCCATAAAAAAAAATGAAATTGAGTTATTTGTAGTGAGGTGGATGGACCTAGAGTCTGTCATACAGAGTGAAGTAAGTCAGAAAGAGTTAAAAACAAATACCATATGCTAACACATATATATGGAATGTAAAAAAAAAACTGGTCATGAAGAACCTAGGAGCAAGACGGGAAACAAGACGCAGACGTAGAGAATGGACTTGAGGACACGGGGAGGGGGAAGAGTAAGCTGGGACGAAGTGAGAGAGTGGCATGGACATATATACACTACCAAATGTAAAATAGCTAGCTAGTGGGAAGCAGCCACATAGCATAGGGAGATCAGCTTGGTGCTTTGTGACCACCTAGAGGGGTGGGATAGGGAGGGTGGGAGGGAGATGCAAGAGGGAGGAGATATGGGGATATATGTATACATATAGCTGATTCACTTTGTAATACAGCAGAAACTAACACACCATTGTAAACCAATTATACTCCAATAAAGATGTTTAAAAAAAAAGGAATCGACTGTAGAGGGTAGGAGATGAAGCAGCAAGACTCATTAGGTTTTGTTTTAAAAGTAACGGTAGGGGCTTCCCTGGTGGCGCAGTGATTGACAGCCTGCCTGCCGATGCAGGGGACACGGGTTCATGCCCCGGTCCGGGAAGATCCCACATGCTGCACAGTGGCTGGGCCCGTGGCCATGGCCGCCGGGCCTGCGCGTCCAGAGCCTGTGCTCCGCAACGGGCGAGGCCACAACAGTGAGAGGCCCGCGTACCGCAAAAAAAAAAAACAAGAAGATCAGATGATCCTGAACAAGGGAGGGCCCTAATTCAATGACTGGTTTCCTCAGAAGATGGAAATCTGGACCCAGAGACATACAGAGAGGAGAACACTGTATAAAGATAGAGACGCAGATGGGAGTGATGTGTCCAAAAGCCAAGAAGGCAAAAGGACTGCCAGCAACCACCAGAAGCTGGGAAAAGGCAAGAAAGAATTCTCCCCTAGACCTTCAGAGGGAGTATGGCCTTGCCGACACCTTGATTTCAGACTTCTGACCTCCAGAACTGTAAGAAAATAAAATTCTGTTGTTTTAAGCCACCCTGTTTATAGTGACATTTTTTTCGGGCAGCCTTAAGAAACATAATAGTTAACCCTGTTAACTTTTTTTTTTTTTTTGCGGTACGCGGGCCTCTCACTGTTGTGGCCTCTCCCGTTGCGGAGCACAGGCTCCGGACGCGCAGGCTCAGCGGCCATGACTCACGGGCCCAGCCGCTCCACGGCATGTGGGATCTTCCCAGACCGGGGCACAGAACCCGCGTCCCCTGCACCGGCAGGCAGACTGTCAACCACCGCGCCACCAGGGAAGCCCAACCCTGTTAGCAGTACGCGGGCCTCTCACCGCTGTGGCCTCTCCCGTTGCGGAGCACAGGCTCCGGACGCGCAGGCTCAGCGGCCATGGCTCACAGGCCCAGCCGCTCCGCGGCATGTGGGATCCTCCCGGACCGGGGCACGAACCCGTGTCCCCTGCATCGGCAGGCAGACTCTCAACCACTGCGCCACCAGGGAACCCCCCTGTTAACTTTTTTTTTTTTTTTTTTTTTTTTGCGGTACGCGGGCCTCTCACCGTTTTGGCCTCTCCCGCTGCGGAGCACAGGCTCCAGACGCGCAGGCCCAGCGGCCACGGCTCACGGGCCCAGACGCTCCGTGGCACACGGGATCCCCCCGGACCGGGGCACAAACCTGCGTCCGCTGCATCGGCAGGCGGACTCCCAAACACTGCGCCACCAGGGAAGCCCAACCCTGTTAACTTTTAAGGCTGTTTTGGCCTTAGCAGTAACCCGTCTGCTTGAGTGTGAAGTTATGCCCATGACATGTGACGTGGGGCTGGTGCACTGGTCAGATGGAGCCGAGAATGTGTCCAACACTTACCCGCCCAGTCCCGGAAGGCGCTGAGAAGGATGCGAGAGATGGCGGGTAGCAGATGGAGCGAGGGAGGCAGAGCCAGGTGCGGTGGCCGGCTTGGGCTTAAGAACTGAGCTGGGCCAGCGAGACGCGAACAAGTAACAACTATTCAGGATGGTGATGCAGGAGTCCTCATCATTACTGCCTCCAAAGACCTGGAGGACCTCCTTTCTTCCACTCACCCAAAATGGGGCCACGTAAGGTAAACCAATTTAGTCCTGTGCTTAGATTTGAAACATCTGTTAGGTTTGAACCAGCTAAAACCCATTGAACAACAGCTGGCTCCAATTTTGTATTTTATACAATGCCGAAGTTACTGTTAGTGGGTTCATTAAGCGGATTAGCTGAAGCAAGTGCTTAAAATCATTGGGGAGACAATTACTGAAAACGTACACCCTGAAATGTATGAAATTTTTAATAATACAAACCCAAGCCAAGAAAATATTCTTGTTTAAATGAAACTGATAGGAGATAATGGAACTGAAAGGAACGTATCTCAAACTTGCTTTTCATTATTAGGCTTGTTTCACGGTGGAAGCACCCATTTCTAGATAGTTTCTAGGGAAAAATATGAACATTTTTCTAAGATGATAATACTAACAATAGTTACGACATTCTCTTAAACCAGTCACCTTTCAATGAAACCAGTGAGACGAAGTAAATAAATCTTGCCAAAGCTTCCCTCTTATTAGGGCGACCAACCTGTCCTCGTTTGCCTGGGAATGTCCTGGTTTTAGCACCAAAGGTCCCACATCCCAGAAACCCTTCAGTCCTGGGCAAACTGACACACTCTGTCACCTCCCTCTAGTGAACAACAGTAATGGTCATGTGAGCAAGCACCTCAGGGAAACTGATGCAAAGATCTAAACTGTGTACTCAAAGAAGAATCTTATGAGGTGAACAGGTCCAAGGGATGAGTCTGAAAGGAGGCTAACAAGCTGAAGACCAAAAGTGGCTTTTCAAGCACGCGCACACTGTACACACTGGCTTCTCACTGACCACTCCCTGTGCTCACCTCTCCACTCAGCGCTCACTAACCCAGGGCTCAGCCACAGGCCCTCTTTTCCTATCCACACTCATCTCATCCAGCCCAAGACTTTAAATACACCTCTATGCTGATGACCCCCAAATCTCTCGCTAGCTTTCCCATCTCTCCAGGTCCATACAACCCATTGGTGACTTATCCTCACTGGGGGTGTAACTGGTGTTTAACTTAACATATGTTAGTTTGCTAGGGCTGCCATAACAGAGTGCCACAGACTGGGTGGCGTAAACCACAGATATTTACTTTCTCACAATCCTGGTGGCTAGATGTCCAAGATCAACGTGTAGGCAGGATTTTTCTTTTACGCTCTCTCTCCTTGGCTTGCAGATGGCCATCTTCTCCCTAAGTCTTCATGTCTTCCGTGTGTGTGTGTGTGTGTGTGTGTGTGTGTGTGTGTGTGTGTGTGTCCTAGTCTTTCTTTATGAGGGCACCAGTATTGGATTAGGCCCCACCCTAATGACCTCATTTTAACTTAATTACTTCTTTAAAGACTCTCTCCAAACACAGTCACATTCTGCAGCACTGGGGGTTAGGACTCTCATATATGAATTTTGTGGGAACACAGTGCAACACATAACACAGAACTCTGATCCACCAACCCACCTCCACAGTACCTCCTCAAGATACCCCTAGGTTTCTCCAGCTCAGAATAAAAGACATCACCATCCACCAAAGCACTATATATAAAAACCGGAAATCATTCCTGAGTCCCCTCCCTCCTTCAATTCCCTCCTTATTTTAAGCCGTCAGGACCGCACATTGGCTCTGCCTTTTCTCTACCTCCATTACAACTACGGCTCTTTTCAAGCCACTACCATAACTATTTTTTTTTTTTTTTTGCAGTACGCAGGCCTCTCACTGTTGTGGCCTCTCCCGTTGCGGAGCACAGGCTCCGGACGCACAGGCTCAGCAGCCATGGCTCACGGGCCTAGCCGCTCCGCGGCACGCGGGATCCTCCCGGACCGGGGCACGAACCCGTGTCCCCTGCGTCGGCAGGCGGACTCTCAACCACTGCGCCACCAGGGAAGCCCCTACCACTACTTTTAAAACAAAACCTAATGAGTCTTGCTGCTTCATCTCCTACCCTCTACAGTCAATTCTTTTTTTTTTTAAACATTTTTATTGGAATATAATTGCTTTACAATGGTGTGTTGGTTTCTGCTGTATAACAAAGTGAATCAGCTATACATAAACATATATCCCCATATCTCCCCCCTCTTGCATCTCTCTCCCACCCTCCCTATCCCACCCCTCTAGGTGGACACAAAGCACCAAGCTGATCTCCCTGTGCTATGTGGCTGCTTCCCACTAGCTATCTATTTTACATTTGGTAGTATATATAAGTCCATGCCACTCTCTCACTTCGTCCCAGCTTACCCTTCCCCCTCCCCGTGTCCTCAAGTCCATTCTCTAGTAGGTCTGCGTCTTTATTCCCGTCTTGCCCCTCGGTTCTTCATGACCATTTTTTTTTTACATTCCATATATATGTGTTAGCATATGGTATTTGTTTTTACTCTTTCTGACTTATTTCCCTCTGTATGACAGACTCTAGGTCCATCCACCTCACTACAAATAACTCAATTTCGTTTCTTTTTATGGCTGAGTAATATTCCATTGTATACATGTGCCACATCTTCTTTATCCATTCATCTGTCGATGGACACTTAGGTTGCTTCCATGTCCTGGCTATTGTAAATAGTGCTGCAGTGAACATTGTGGTATATGACTCTTTTTGAATTATGGTTTTCTCAGGGTATATGCCCAGTAGTGGGATTGCTGGGTCATATGGTAGTTCTGTTTTTAGTTTTTTAAGGAACCTCCATAGTGTTCTCCATCAAAAGCAACCACTTTTAAAATGTAAAAAAGAATATGCCATTTTTCGGTGTAAAGTTCATCAATAGCTTCCCACTGCCCTTACGAAAACTCCAAACGCACTGCCCTGGCTGCCAAGCCCCTGATGCACCTGGCAACCTCAGCTTAAGCATTTCCCCTTTGCCTTCTGGGCCAAACACTCTGACACATTGACCCCTCTGCTCCTTCCCCACATCAAGCTCATTCCCATCTCCGGGCTTCTGCACGGCTCTTCCTTCATCCTGCACTGTTCTTTGCCCTGCTATTCTCATGACGTGTTCCTTTTCATTAATCGTAATTAAGTTTCAATCCTATTTTCTCAAAGAGGTTTTTCCCTGAACTTCCAACAAAATGTGGTGCCACCATCATTCTACTCTATATGAGCGGTCATAAAATTCAACTTTAATTCTACTTTAATTAGAATTCTACCTCTAATTCTCTTCAGTTCTACTTTAATTCTATTTTCTTGAGGGTAAAACTCTTGCCTGTTTTTGGCACCCCCATATTCCTAGTGCCTAGAAGAGTGGATGGCACAGAGTAGGTACTTTGTAAATATCTGCTATTTCTATTGAAGCCAATTAGTTACACATCCAAGGCAGGCGCCACTTTTCCTCCAGTGTGATTTAGGGAAAAGACACACCAGACACAATGGACTGGTTCTCTGGTGACTTCTAACCTGAAAACACGGACATAGCCACAAGTCATGGATGTGTAGGGATTTGAGAAGATTGGCTTACCTAAGCTCCATAGTCTTAGCTTACATAAGTCACAGCTTACCTGAGTCCCATAGTCTAAGACACTACAAAAAGGTAAGACTAAGAATTAGGAACCGGGACTTCCCCGGTGGTCCAGTGGTTAAGACTCTACCTTCCAATGCAGGAGGCATGGGTTCAATCCCTGGTTGGGGAACTAAGATCCCACATGCCGTGGGGTGCAGCCAAAAACTTAAAAAAAAAGAATTAGGAACCAAATAGGAACTAGCACAGGGGAAAAAATGGGTCCATTCACTACATCTAACATTCATTCATACCACACTTGACAGCCCGTATTTCCCACCTATTATTTCACTCACCTGCATAGCAAGCCTGTGAGCCAAGGTCCTTAATCACAACCAGGGGGCCCCAAACCTGTACCAACCCCAAGGATGACTAAGTGCAAGGTGATTTCATTATCTCTTGCTGTTGTACTTGTGCCCTCTCTTGCACAGTATCACAAGATGTTTATTCCATATCCCTTACTCCTGTTAAGACTGACACACAGAGATGCTATTTCAACAGAAGTTGAGTCAGTTGTGAAGGCTAAGGCCAGAAGTTCTGGATGAGGCTGGATACAGCTTATCTGATAGCACCCACCCTCTGGCAATAGTCAATAACCTCTTTTCAAAGTACCTCCTTATTCTGAATTCTACTCAATACTCTGTCATGACCTATACGGAAAAAGAATCTAAAAAAGAGTGGGTATATGTATATTTATAACTTATTCACTTTGCTGTACAGCAGAAACTAACACAACACTGTAAATCAACTGCACTCCAATAAAAATTAAAAAAAACAAAGTACCTCCTTACTCTGGACCCTCATCAACTTATCCCATTATTTTTACTACTGAAACCTTAGTCCTCCTGCTCTTTGCCCCAACAGGATCTGCAGCCCTGACAGGTACATAGGTCATTATTTCCAAATTTAAAATTACGGCATAATAAGCCTTCGCGCTCTCTCTCTCTCTTCTTTTCTTGGGCCACACCCCCAGCCCCACCCCCAGACAACACAATTCAGAATGCAATGCAAAGACAGGGCCACAGAACAGGCTGTGCACTGCAGGATTTCAGAGGACGCCATTCACATGATGTGAATGGTGCTTCCTACACAGACCTCTGCTGTACCCCTGGCAAAGGCATGTGGTGTTAAGACAGTAAAATAAGTATAGTCTGTGCTTGGGGTAGGAGTTGGAGGCAGGGGATGAATACATCTAAGAAAATCTGCATTTAAATAAGGTCTGAAGAAGACTGAGAATGAGAAAGACTGGGATGACCTCTATTCGTCCTCCTAGGTGCCTGGAGGTGCCTGTGTACTAAATGAACTAGGCTCTCTTGCCATCTGGCTTCTCAGTGGGTTCAAGCAATGGGAACCCAATGGGAATCAAGCACAGCAGAGATGTGAGAGAGGTCAGGATGAGAGAGAGATTGAGGTATTCATCCTCCCCATTTCTTCCCTACCAGGCCATCGTTTGACAGTAGTGCATCCCTCTACCCAAGGCCTTGGCTCTTGTCAGGTCTCCCTCTCCCACAGCCACTGTTCTCTCTGATTCCAGGAGCTATTCCTCCCATTACTCCTCTAGGTCTGAGGATTTTAACAACTTCCAGCAGTTTCTGGCCCTAAGGTGCCTTGTCATTCCTCAGTGGTTTCCCTTGACCTTGCTGACACCCTATAAATAATTCCTTAATTAAACTCTCACCAATCATTAACTGAGCAACTCTGTTAAGGCTTGTGTCAACTAAAAGAAACAAAGATGAGTAAAACCAGTCCTTCCCTATAGAGAGATTTCAGGACACCTAAATGATGTCCTGCGCATCTTTCTTCTTCTTCTGACACCAGCCCTGTCCTTCCAATGAGGAACCCGTCTCAAGCACTTGGAATTTAACCAACCATTCCCCAGCCCCTGACACAGTGATGGCCGTGGGACTCAAACCTAGCCAATTCATCTCCCCACCATGATAATTGGTTCAGGGATGTTCATATGACCCAGGCCTGGCCAATCACTCATTACTCCTCCACCTCAGTAACTGGCTCAGGGATGAGCACGTGACCCAAGACTAACTTCATCCCTCTCTTGTAATTTTGTCAGAGCTTCTGTAGAAAAAGTCTCTCCTTCTTCTAGGGTTGCTAACTGCCAGGGTGATGTATTCCTGGAGCTGCTGGCAACCATGCTGGCTTCCACGTGGAGAGAGCCTGCTGAGAATTAGATTAGCACAGATGAAAGCAGAGATGAGTAGAAAGTGTGAGAAAGACAAATTCCTCAGATTCTTTGAACATCATAAATGGGTCTCAATTCCACCCCTGGAATTTTCAGTTAGTTGCGCTATTTTGCCCAATTTAAGTTCAGTATCTGTCACTTGGAAAAAAACAGTCCTGCGTAGTAAAAATGGCCTGCGTTGCTAAATCCATGCTCACCAATAATCCAAGGCACCTAAGACTTATCATAGGAAAGTCAATTCCTTAGAATCATTACAAACATCTTTGGGGGGAATGGGGTGGGGGCAGGTGGAAAGAAAATTAAACTACAAAACACTTAGATGAGACAAGAATCTTGGATCTTAACTTTTAAGGGATTTCTCCTACATGTCTTAAAATTTAAATGTATTAGTTTTAAAACAAGTAAATAGGAAGACATTGATCCTTATCAAGAGACAGTAGGTCTATATTAAGATACAAAATTTGTCCTTGAACTGTACTTTAATAGTTAAGCCAACTTGAAATTTAAAATGTGCCCCCCCCAGAAAAAAAAAAGGAAAAGGGAATTCCCCAACCGTCCAGTGGTTAGGACTCGCGAGTCCATTGCAGAGGGCACGGGCTCAATCCCAGCTCAGGGAACTAGGATCCTGCAAGCCACGGCACTAACAACAACAGCAAATAAAAAATGTGCCCACATACATTTACACTCGCGTGTTTTCTTTTCTTTTTTTTTTTTGGCCGCACTGCACTGCATGCGGGGATCTCAGTTCCCCGACCAGGGATTGAACCCGCGCCCCCTGCAGTGGAAGCTCAGGGTCTTAACCACTGGACTGCAGGGGAAGTCCCTGGCGTGTTTTCTTGAAACTGCAAATACATTGAAAATAATAAAAAATAATTACAGCAGAAATTTACTAATTCAGATGAAGGTTTGCTGTATTAGTTTAAAAGTCTAGGTTATAAAACATTTTAAAGAAATGCAATCATAAAGTTTTCAAGAAAATTCTAAAACGAGCCAGGCTCTAAAACAAATCTTACGTAGTAGGACAGGAGCTATGAGGGTCCAGCTTTAATGAAGAGGATTTGTGATTTGCATGTCAAATTATTTGTAAACTCGTACGTTTCATTTTCTGTAAGTACTTGAAAGCAATTTGTTTTCTTAAAGAGTTTAATGTTCTCTGCACAACATTAGCTGCACTCTTTTTTTTTTAACACCTTTATTGGAGTATAATTGCTTTACAATGGTGTGTTGGTTTCTGCTATATAACAAAGTGAATCAGCTATATGTATACATATACCCCCATATCACCTCCCTCTTGCGTCTCCTCCCACCCTCTTCTATCCCACGCCTCCAGGTGGACACAAAGCACCGAGCTGATCTCCCTGTGCTATGCAGCTGCTTCCCACTAGCTATCTATTTTACATTCGGTAGTATATATAAGTCCATGCCACTCTCTCTCTTTGTCCCAGCTTACCCTTCCCCCTTCCAGTGTCCTCAAGTCCATTCTCTACCTCTGCGTCTTTATTCTTGTCGTGCCCCTAGGTTCATCAGAACCATTTTTTTTTTAGATTTCATATATATGTTAGCATATGGTATTTGTTTTCCTCTTTCTGACTTATTTCACTCTGTATGACAGACTCTAGGTCCATCCACCTCACTACAAATAACTCAATTTCATTTCTTTTTATGGCTGAGTAATATTCCATTGTATATATGTGTCACATCTTCTTTATCCATTCATGTGTCGATGGACACTTAGGTTGCTTCCATGTCCTGGCTATTGTAAATAGAGCTGCAATGAACATTGCGGTACATGACTCTTTTTGAATTATGGTTTTCTCAGGGTATATGCCCACAGATGAACATAGATGCAAAAATCCTCAACAAAATACTAGCAAACAGAATCCAACAGCACATTAAAAGGATCATACACAATGATCAAGCAGGGTTTATCCCAGGAATGCAAGAATTCTTCAATATACGCAATTCAATCAATATGATAAAACATATTAACAAACTGAAGGAGAAAAACTGTATGATCATCTCAATAGATGCAGAGAAAGCTTTTGACAAAATTAAACACCCATTTATGATTTAAAAAAAAACCCTCCAGAAAGTAAGCAGAGGGAACTTACCTCAACATAATAAAGGCCATATATGACAAACCCACAGCCAACATCATCCTCAATGGTGAAAAACTGAAACCATTTCCACTAAGATCAGGAAAAAGACAAGGTTGCCCACTCTCACCACTATTATTCAACATAGTGTTGGAAGTTTTAGCCAGGGCAATCAGAGAAGAAAAAGAAATAAAAGGAATCCAAATCAGAAAAGAAGTAAAGCTGTTACTGTTTGCAGATGTCATGATACTATACATAGAGAATCCTAAAGATGCTGCCAGAAAACTGTAAGAGCTAATCAATGAATTTGGTAAAGTAGCAGGTACAAAATTAATGCACAGAAATCTCTGGCATTCCTATACACTAATGATGAAAAATCTGAAAGTGAAATTAAGAAAACACACCCATTTACCAATGAAACAAAAAGAATAAAACACCTAGGAATAAACCTACCTAAGGAGACAAAAGACCTGTATGCAAAAAATTATAAGACAATGATGAAAGAAATTAAAGATGATACAAATAGATGGAGAGATATACCATGTTCTTGGATTGGAAGAATCAACATTGTGAAAATGTCTCTACTACCCAAAGCAATCTACCGATTCAATGCAATCCCTATCAAACTACCAATGGCATTTTTCACAGAATTAGAACAAAAAATTTCACAATTTGTATGGAAACACCAAAGACCCCGAATAGCCAAAGCAATCTTGAGAAAGAAAAACGAAGCTGGAGGAATCAGGCTCCCGGACATCAGACTATACTACAAAGCTACAGCAATCAAGACGGTACGGTACTGGCACAAAAACAGAAATATAGATCAATGGAACTGGATAGAAAGCCCAAAGACAAACCCACGCACATACGGTCACCTTATCTTTGATAAAGGAGGCAAGAATATACAATGGAGAAAAGACAGCCTCTTCAATTAAGTGGTGCTGGGAAAACTGGACAGCTACATGTAAAAGAATGAAATTAGAACACTCCCTAACACCATACACAAAAACAAACTCAAAACGTATTAAAGACCTAAATGTAAGGCCAGACACTATAAAACTCTTAGAGGAAAACATAGGCAGAACACTCTATAACATAAATCACAGCAAGATCCTTTTTGACCCACCTCCTAGAGTAATGGAAATAAAAACAAAAATAAACAAATGGGACCTAATGAAACTTCAAAGCTTTTGCACAGCAAAGGAAACCATAAACAAGATGAAAAGACAACCCTCAGAATGGGAGAAAATATTTGCAAATGAAGCAACTGACAAAGGATTAATCTCCAAAATTTATAAGCAGCTCATGCAGCTCAATAGCAAAAAAACAAACAACCCAATCCAAAAATGGGCAGAAGACCTAAACAGACATTTCTCCAAAGAAGATATACAGATTGCCAACAAACACACGAAAAAATGCTCAACATCATTAATCATTAGAGAAATGCAAATCTAAACTACAATGAGATGTCATCTCACACCGGTCAGAATGGCCATCATCAAAAAATCTAGAAACAATAAATGCTGGAGAGGGTGTGGACAAAAGGGAACACTCTTGCACTGTTGGTGGGAATGTAAACTGATACAGCCACTGTGGAGAACAGTATGGAGGTTCCATAAAAATCTACAAATAGAACTACCATATGACCCAGCAATCCCACTACTGGGCATAGAGAAAACCGTAATTCAAAAAGAGTCATGTACCAAAATGTTCATCGCAGCTCTATTTACAATAGCCAGGAGATGGAAACAACCTTAGTGTCCATCATCTGATGAATGGATAAAGAAGATGTGGCACATATATACAATGGAATATTACTCAGCCATAAAAAGAAACGAAATTGAGTTATTTGTAGTGAGGTGGATGGACCTAGAGTCTGTCATACAGAGTGAAGTCAGAAAGAGAAAGACAAATACCGTATGCTAACACATATATATGGAATCTAAGGAAAAAAAAATGTCATGAAGAACCTAGGGGTAAGACAGGAATAAAGACACAGACCTACTAGAGAATGGACTTGAGGACATGGGGAGGGGGAATGGTAAGCTGTGACAAGGCAAGAGAGAGGCATGGACATATATACACTACCAAGCGTAAGGTAGATAGCTAGTGGGAAGCAGCTGCATAACACAGGGAGATCAGTTCAGTGCTTTGTGACTGCCTGGAGGGGTGGGATAGGGAGGGTCGGAGGGAGGGAGACGGAAGAGGGAAGAGATATGGGAACATATGTATATGTATAACTGATTCACTTTGTTATAAAGCAGAAACTAACAAACAAAAAAAAAGAATTAGCTTAAGTCATTTAATCATTTTAAGTGCATTCTGAATCCTATACAAATAAGTTTGAGAAATTTAAGAAAATTGTGTTTCCTTAAGTTTTGCATATCTTTTGTTATGCCATGTAAATTCCCTTCTTTTTCATATGATTAAAGAAAAGTTATGGAAAAAATAAATCTAAAAATAGAACTGCCATACGACCCAGCAATCCCACTACTGGACATATACCCTGAGAAAACCATAATTAGTTGCACTCTTGATTTCAAAAAGTTATGTCCACAACTGCCTTAGAGCGAAATGCTAAATAAATATCAGCAATGCAAATTCTGGCCCAGTGCCTACCTAAATAACCAAAATTCCACGTTGACATCAAGTTTTTGTTCTCATAATAATACAAGGGAATTGTCATATGCCTATGTCAGATAATAACATTTAGGCTGATGTTGTCATTAAGAAAGAACAGATCAACAATAGTACTCTCTCAAAAAGAGGAGCAAAATCTTTTGACCTTTCCATTTAGCACTCAGTGGGAAAAATTTACATGTTTCCTAGCTTAATGCAATCTGAAAGTTCAGAAATAAAATCTAAATTATTTTTATATTTCTCATCAGCACCTACAAGGAAAAGGTCTCATTAGCATACACAGCACACCGAAGCAATATGAACAAGCTTCGTTCAGATCAAGAAAACCAAATACATTGCAAATTTCTTCCTAAAACAGGAGTTTTCATAGCGAAACTCAAGACTAAATAGATCACAAAATGTTAGTTACAGATATTTTTATTAATGTGACATTAAATTTTGAAAATCCCACAGAAACTACTTTTTACAAGTTTAAAAAACCTAAGTCATTTTCATGCGATGGCTTGAGGAGTTTTCACTGCTTCTCCAAGAAGTTAATTCATTAAGCTGAAGTCAGTCCCTTGCCTTGAGGAGACCAGTGAAAGAGAGGAAAGCTGGAGCAACAAGAGCATAGTGGGGAAATGGTCAAGAAAATTGTCCAAACAATGCAAATGCTTAAGGGACTCAAACAGATATTTGAACACCCATGTTCAGAGCAGCATTATTCCACCAAAATAGGGAAGCAACCCAACTGTCTACTGACAGATGAGTGGATAAACTATGGTGTATTCATACACGGAATACTATTTAGCCTTAAAAAGGAAGGAAATTCTACATGGATTAAACTTGAAGACATTATGCTAAATGAAATAAGTCAGCCACAAAAGGACAAATATTATATGATTCCACTAATATGAAGTACCTACAGTAGTCAAAATCAGAGAGACAGAAAGTAGAATGATAACTGTCAGGAGCTGAGGGGCGGGGAAATGAGAAGTTGTTGTTTAATGAGTAACAGAGTTTCAGTTGGGAAAGATGAAAAAGTTTAGGGGATGGATGGTGATGATGGTTGCACAATAATGTGAAGTACTTAATACCATCGAACTATACACTTAAGAATAGTTACGGACTTCCCTGGTGGCGCAGTGGTTGAGAATCCGCCTGCCCATGCAGGGGACACGGGTTCGAGCCCTGGTCCAGGAAGATCCCGCATGCCGCGGAGCAGCTGAGTCCTTGCGCCACAACTACTGAGCCTGTGTTCTAGAGCCCACGAGCCACAACTACTGAGTCCATTTGCTGCAACTGCTGAGGCCCGTGCACCTAGAGCCTGTGATCTGCAATGGGAGAAGCCACCGCAATGAGAAGCCCGCGCACCGCTTGCCACAACCAGAGAAAAGCCCTCATGCAGCAACGAAGAACCAACGCAGCCAATAATAAATAAATAAATAAATAGTCAATTAGCTACAAAGTGGGAAACTCAGGATTTAAAAAAAAGAATAGTTAAAATGGTAAATTTTATGTTACGTATATTTTACCTTTAAAAAAAATGCAAATGCTTACAGGGGCAGGCATGCCTGTGGGTGAGCCGAGCAGGTCAGGGTTCGTGAAGGTAGGAAGAGTGGAGATTCACAGCGGTGAGTGTGCAGGTGTCCTCGCTAAAGAGAGCAGGTGCTGCTCAGCTCGCTGATTGCAGCCATGTGCCATTTTCCCGGCAGATATTATTTTTCAAGAGAAGCTTGAGATCCACATTTTTGAGACATATTCTACTTTCTTTAAATTGGCAACAAATTTTAAGTTTTAAAAACACTACAGGTCAAATAAAGCATGTCTGCTGGCCTCCAGAGTGCATCTTTTGATTTAGAAAGTGAATTAACAGCATTCTTTTTATATACAAAGGCCACGCTTGATGCAGGGGAGCAAGCCGAGTCCTGAACAGCATCTGCTGGAGCACAGGAATTATTTCCAGTCTGTGCTGCCAGCCTATGCATTCAGGAAGGAAGGCATACGAGTATATCACAACCATAACCTTATTCTAGGAAATTACTAACAAGTGGGAAAGGGGTGTTTCTGTGTGTGCTTTGCTTTGCTTTTGTGTATCTGAAATGAGAACCTTTAGAATTCTTGCGCATGTGAGAACAGGCTGTCCACTTTGGGCCAGTATAATAGATTCCCATGTTTAGTCTCAGACAAGAAATGAATCCTCCATTTACAAAACAGTCAAATAAAGATGTGAGCAGCATTTATCCGAATCACATGAAGGATGACTTCGCAGTATTAACACCCCCAATTCTTGTCAATAAGGCTGTGGGAAGCTGAATTCTAAACGAAAATTCATGTTTTAATTTTCTATCTCATGAATTTGGGGAGGCAGGGGGTGATCATTTCAAAATGATAAAACATCCTAGAATAAACTAACAAGAGTCATTATTAAATAAATGCAACTCTGGAACAGAACTAAGAGCCTTCATAATACATCTTTTGTTCTTCAAAATAACCAGTTTTATTTTTCATTTTTGTTTATCTTATTACTATTATTCTGTAGATGAGGCAAATAATGTCTTTAGTGTAAGAATGTAATTTGAATTAATTGGTTATTAGGCAGTAATATTCAATTCAATTTAACAAGTGTTTATTGAGCACCTTTCATATACTCAGTGATGTGATGGGCATAGTGAACAACACATGAGAATTATGTCCATCCACTTTCCCCACCAACAACACCCCACCTACACAACCTAGCTTCATTTCAAATGGACCAACAAGGAAAGCAAACATGAAACCATCAGAGGGCAGGAGAGGGTAGAATCTACCTGTAGCTCCCCTTGGTTTCCACATGGTAGAAAAATATTGTGCCGTAATATCCTCAACCCTTGTTGGGAGTCATCTTGTCAGGGCATGAGTACTAGAGCCAGAAGAGAAACCAAGACGGCTTTCAGTCATGTTCTGCCTTCAGTAGGGAAAGACTTTATCTCCATTACACAGATAAGGCATGTGAGGGTCAGTTAAGGGATTCGTCCAAAGGCACACAGTAAGTGGGAGAAGAGACCAGGACGCAGACTCCTGCTTGCAGGGCACGACTCTTCCTGCCCCAGTCCACTGCCCATTGCATCGCCAACAGCGAGTACTTCCTTAGCCCAACAAGCATTTAATGGGCTTCTTCCTTTGGCACACTATGCTCTGCCCAATCCCACCAGACATTTGGGGTTAAGTTTGTCACACTGTTTAAAAGTTTAAAGGCTAGAGTAAGGCGGAAGAGAGACAGTGGTGGGCGAGTTCTCTGCAGCAGGGCCTCACAATGTCTGCACCTCCAAGGGGTCACTGCAGGTCCAACGTCTGGTCTTCAGTTCTGCACATTCAGGAATTTGATTTTATCAGTTCCCTCAGGGATGATGAGACTCTGGGGGACTGAGTCACGCCAACCAAATGCTCAAGACACTGACTGATAAACCATAAGGCCAATCTGCTCATGTACCACGAGAAACATTATCAGGCAGGCCAGAACATGCTTCTATGCTGCTTCGAAGCCCCTTTCGGGATATCTCTTCCAAGAGGAGACTCCTTGAAAAACACAGACTCGGAAAAAGGGAGCCTTGGTGAACTGGGCTCCAGACAAACCACACAGCTGTTCACCAAATGCATGCCACGTCCTCCCTCTGTTGCTCACACACTTCTTCAGCCTGTGATTACCACCACTCTTCTCCCCAAACACACCTTACCCCATTCTCTGCTGCTTAAAATAATATTAATAACTTATTGAATGCTTACTACAAGCTAAGCACAGCTCTAAATAGTTTCACATGCATTGTCTCATTTAATCTCCCCAACGTTGTGAGATAGGCACTCTCATTATTCTCCTTTTGAAAAAAAGGAAGGCTCAGAAACACAGAAAGTTGGCTATCCTAAGGACACCAGCCAACAGCAATCCAGAGACCTTCAAGATGGTGGAGGAGAAAGACGTGGAGATCACCTTCCTCCCCACAAACACATCAAAAATACATCTACATGTGGAACAACTCCTACAGAACACCTACTGAATGCTGGCAGAAGACCTCACACTTCCCAAAAGGCAAGAAACTCCCCACGTACCTGACATGTGGCTGACAGGGTCTTGGTGCTCAGGCCAGGTGTCAGGCCTCTGCCTCTGAGGTGGGAAAGCCGAGTGCAGGACACTGGTCCACCAGAGACCTCCAAGCTCCACATAATATCAAACGGCGAAAGCTCTCCCAGAGATCTCCATTTCAACATTAAGACCCAGCTCCACTCAACAACCAGCAAGCTCCAGTGCTGGACACTCTATGCCAAACAACTAGCAAGACAGAAACACAACCCCACCCATTAGCAGAGAGGCTGCCTAAAATCATAATAAGGTCACAGAAACCCCAAAACACACGGCCGGACACAGTCCTGCCCACCAGAAAAACAAGATCCAGCCTCATACTCCACAACACAGGCACCAGTCCCCTCTGCCAGGAAGCCTACACAACCCACAGAACCAACCTTAGCCACTGGGGGCAGACACCAAAAACAACGAGAACTATGAACCTGCAGCCTGTGAAAAGGAGACCCTAAACACAGTTAAGTTAAGCAAAATGAGAAGACAAAGAAACATACAGCAGGTGAAGGAGCAAGGTAAAAACCCACCAGACCAAACAAATGAAGAGGAAACAGGCAGTCTACATGAAAAAGAATTCAGAGTAATGATAGTAAAGATGATCCAAAATCTTGGAAACAGAATGGAGAAAATACAAGAAATGTTAACAAGGACCTAGAAGAACTACAGAGCAAACAAACAATGATGAAAAACACAATAAATGAAGTTAAAAATTCTCTAGAAGGAATCAACAGCAGAATAACTGAGGCAGAGGAATGGATTGGTGACCCAGAAGATAAAATAGTGGAAATAACTACTGCAGAGCAGAATAAACAAAAAAGAATGAAAAGAATTGAGGATGGTCTCAGAGACCTCTGGGACAACACTAAACGCACCAACATTCAAATTATAGGGGTCCCTGAAGGAGAAGAGAAAAAGAAAGGGACTGATAAAATATTTGAAGAGACTAGAGTTAAAAACTTCACTAATATGGTAAAGGAAATACTCATCAAGTCCAAGAAGCATAGAGACTCCCATACAGGAAAAAATCCAAGGAGAAACACGCCAAGACACATATTAATCAAACTATCACAAATTAAATACAAAGAAAAAATATTAAAAGCAGCAAGGGAAAAACAACAAATAACATACAACGGAATTACCATAAGGTTAACAGCTGATCTTTCAGCAGAAACTCTGCAAGCCAGAAGGGAGTGACAAGACATATTTCAAGTGATAAAAGGAAAGAACCTACAACCAAGATTACTCTACCCAGCAAGGACAGAGATTCAACAGAGCAAATCATTCAGAATGATTTTCTGAATGATTCAGAATCTCATTCAGATTCGACGGAGAAATTAAAACCTTCAGAGACAAGCAAAAGCTAAGAGAAGTCAGCATCATCAAACCAGCTTTACAACAAATGCTAAAGGAACTTCTCTAGGCAGGAAACACAAGAGAAGGAAAAGATCTAAAATAACAAACCCAAAACAATTAAGAAAATGGTAATAGGAACATACATATCGATAACCACCTTAAATGTAAATGGATTAAATGCTCCCACCAAAAGACACAGACTGGCTGAATGAATAAAAAAACAAGACCCGTATATATGCTGTCTATAAGAGACCCACTTCAGACCTAGGGACACATACAGACAGAGAGTGAGGGGATGGAAAAAGATATTCCATGCAAATGGAAATCAAAAGAAAGCTGGAGGAGCAATTCTCATATCAGACAAAATAGACTTTAAAATAAAGACTATTACAAGAGACAAAGAAGGACACTACACAATGATCAAGGGATCAATCCAAGAAGAAGATATAACAATTGCAAATATCTATGCACCCAACATGGGAGTACCGCAATACAAAAGGCAAATACTAACAGCCATAAATGGGGAAATCGACAGTAACACAATCCTGGTGGGGGACTTTAACACCCCACTTTCACCAATGGACAGATCACCCAAAATGAAAATAAATAAGGAAACACAAGCTTTAAATGACATATTAGAGAAAATGGACTTAATTGATATTTATAGGACATTCCATCCCAAAACAACAGAATACACTTTCTTCACAAGTGCTCCTGGAACATTTTCCAGGACAGATCATATCTTGGGACACAAATCAAGTCTTGGTAAATTTATGAAAATTGAAATCATATCAAGTATCTTTTCCGATCACAATGCTATCAGACTAGATATCAATTCCAGGAAAAAAATCTGTAAAACATACAAACACATGGAGGCTAAACAATATACTACCTAATAACCAAGAGATCACTGAAGAAATCAAAGAGGAAATCAAAAAAAACACCTAGAAACAACTGAAAATGAAAACACGACGACCCAAAACCTATGGGATGCAGCAAAAGCAGTTCTAACAGGGTAGTTGATAGCAATACAATCCTACCTCAAGAAACAAGAAACATGTCAAATAAACAACCTAACCTTACACCTAAAGCAATTAGAGAAAGAAGAACAAAAGAACCCCGAAGTTAGCAGAAGGAAAGAAATCCTAAAGATCAGATCAGAAATAAATGAAAAGAAATGCAGGAAACAGAAGCAAAGATAAATAAAACTAAAAGCTGGTTCTTTGAGAATATAAACAAAATTGATAAACCATTAGCCAGACTCATCAAGAAAAAAAGGGAGAAGACTCAAATTAATAGAATTAGAAATGAAAAAGGAGAAGAAACAACTGACACTGCAGAAATACAAAGAAAGGATCATGAGAGATTACTGCAAGCAACTCTATGCCAATAAAATGGACAACCTGGAAGAAATGGACAAATTCATAGAAAAGCACAATCTTCTGGAACTGAACAAGAAATAGAAAATATAAACAGCTTCCATAGTGTAATGGTTAGCACTCTGGACTCTGAAAATATAAACAGACCAATCAAAAGCACTGAAATTGAGACTGTCATTAAAAATCTTCTAACAAACAAAAGCCCAAGACCAGACGGCTTCACAGGCTAATTCTATCAAACATTTAGAGAAGAGCTAACACCTATCCTTCTCAAACTCTTCCAAAATATAGCAGAGGGAGGCACACTCCCAAACTGATTCTATGAGGCCACCATCACCCTGATACCAAAACCAGACAAAGATGTAAGAAAGAAAGAAAACTATAGGCCAATATCACTGATGAACATAGATACAAAAATCCTCAACAAAATACTAGCAAACAGAATCCAACAGCACATTAAAAGGATCATACAGGGCTTCCCTGGTGGCGCAGTGGTTAAGAGTCCACCTGCCGATGCAGGGGACAAGGGTTCGTGCCCCGGTCTGGGAAGATCCCACATGCTGCGGGGCGGCTAGGCCCATGAGCCATGGCCACTGAGCCTGCGCGTCCGGAGCCTGTGCTCCGCAACGGGAGAGGTCACAACAGTGAGAGGCCCACGTACCGCAAAAAAAAAAAAAAAAAGGATCATACACTGATGAAGTGGGCTTTATCCCAGTAATGCAAGGATTCTTCAATATAAACAAATCAATCAATGTGATAAACATATTAACAAATTGAAGGAGAAAAACCATATGATCATCTCAATAGATGCAGACAAGCTTTTGACAAAATTCAACACCCATTTATGATAAAAAAAAAAAACCTCCAAAAAGTACGCACAGAGGGAACTTACCTCAACATAATGAAGGCATATGACAAACTGACAGCCAACATCATCCTCAATGGTGAAAAACTGAAACCATTTCCACTAAGATCAGGAACAAGACAAGGTTGTCCACTCTCACCACTATTATTCAACATAGTTTTGGAAATTTTAGCCACGGCAATCAGAGCAGAAAAAGAAATAAAAGGAATCCAAACCAGAAAAGAAGAAGTAAGGCTGTCACTGTTTGCTGATGACATGATACTATATAGAGAGAGTCCTAAAGATGCTACCAGAAAACTACTAGAGCTAATCAATGAATTTGGTAAAGTAGCAGGATACAAAATTAATGTACAGAAATCTCTTGCATTCCTATACACTAACGGTGAAAAGTCTGAAAGAGAAATTAAGGAAACACTCCCATTTATCATGGCAACAAAAAGAATAAAATACCTAGGAATAAACCTACCTAAGGAGACAAAAGACCTGTACGCAGAAAATTATAAGACACTGATGAAAGAAATTAAAGATGATACAAATAGATGGAGAGATATATCATGCTCTTGGATGGGAAGAATCAACAATGTGGAAATGACTGTACTACTCAAAGCAATCTACAGATTCAGTGCAATCCCTATCAAACTACCAATGGCACTTTTCACAGAACTAGAACAAAAATTTTCACAATTTGTATGGAAACACAAAAGACCCTGAATAGCCAAAGCAATCTTGAGAAAGAAAAACGGAGCTGGAGGAATCAGGCTCCCAGACTTCAGACTATACTACAAAGCTACAGCAATCAAGACAGTATGGTACTGGCACAAAAACAGAAATATAGACCAATGGAACTGGATAGAAAGCCCAGAGATAAACCCACGCACATATGGTCATCTTATCTTTGATAAAGAAGGCAAGAATATATAATGGAGGGCTTCCCTGCTGGTGCAGTGGTTGAGAGTCTGCCTGCCGATGCAGGGGACACGGGTTCCTGCCCCGGTCCGGGAAGATTCCACATGCCGCGGAGCGGCTGGGCCCGTGAGCCATGGCCACTGAGCCTGCATGTCCTGAGCCTGTGCTCCGCGACAGGAGAGGCCACAACAGTGAGAGGCCCACGTACCGCAAAAAAAAAAAAAAACTAAACATAGAACTACCATACGACCCAGCAATCCCACTACTGGGCATATACCCTGAGCAAACCATAATTCAAAAGTCATGTACCACAATGTTCATTGCAGCTCTATTTACAATAGCCAAGATACGGAAGCAACCTAAGTGTCCATTGACAGATGAATGGATAAAGAAGATATGGCACATATATACAATGGAATATTACTCAGCCATAAAAAGAAACGAAATTGAGTTATTTGTAGTGAGGTGGATGGACCTAGAGTCTGTCATACAGAGTGAAATAAGTCAGAAACAGAAAAATAAATACTGTATGCTAACACATATATATGGAATCAAAAAAAAAAAAGGTTCTGAAGAACCTAGGGGCAGGACAGGAATAAAGACGCAGACGGAGAGAATGGACTTGAGGACACGGGGAGGGGGAATGGGAAGATGGGATGAAGTGAGAGAGTGGCATAGACATATACACACTACCAAATGTAAAACAGATAGCTAGTGGGAAGCAGCCTCATAGCACAGGGAGACCAGCTTGGTGCTTTGTGACCACCTAGAGAGGGGGGATAGGGACGGTGGGAGGGGGACGCAAGATGGAGGGTATATGGGGATATATGTATATGTATAGCTGATTCACTCTGTTATAAAGCAGAAACTAAAACACCACTGTAAAGCAAGTATACTCTAATAAAGATGTTAAAAAAAAAAAAAAAAAAGGAAGGCTCAGAAGGGTTAAGTAACTTGCCCACAGTCTCACAGCCAGCAAGCCAGCACAAGGATTCAAACGCAGGAAGTCAGATCCCAGAGCCCATACTCCTAACCACGAAGCTACCCTGCCTGCAAGGCACTCCAACTCCTTCAATGCCCATTTCACATGGCACTGCCTCTGATGCAGCCTTTAATGACCCCTGATGATCTGTGTTCTCACCCTCCTCCAGGCCCCATTGCTCCTCTAGCTTTTGCTGCATATGTAACTACCATCCTTACCTTCCTATTTGGGATTTAAGGCAAATGGATCCATAGTCATCTGCTCAGGCTGCTGTAACAGAATCCCACACTCTGGTGACTTAAACAACAGTTATTTATTATCTCACAGTTCTAGAGGCTATAAGTCCGAGATCAACTTTTCAGTAGAACTGGTTTCTGGTGAGGCATTCTTCCTAGCTTACAATCACCTTCTCACTGTGGCCTTTTGTCTGTGCATGCAGAGAAAGAAATAGCTCTTGTATCTCTTCTTTTTCTTAAAAGGACACCAGCCCTCTCAGATTAGAGCCCCACATTTATTTAACCTTAACTACATCCCTAATGGACCTGTTTAAATATCATCACACTGGAAATGAGGGCTTCAGTACATGAATTTGGGGGAGGCGGAGGGGACACAATTCATCTAATAATGAATTATATTGTAAAGCAAACCATGTTATTGGAAGTTCCACTGAATAAAGCTTCCATTTGCAACTAATAATATTCATTTCCTGGTTATATCAGGGGCTTAGCTGTGGCAGAGACACAAGTAAATCCCAATTCCCTCACCAACACTGCATAATTCATCTTTGTAGGAGGCAGAAGGACTGTGTTGAGGGCTCATCAGAAGTCCAGCCGTCTCTCTATCACATACTACTGACAAGGAAAACCCTCAAGTCAGAGAGCATACCTGGCTCCAAAGGCAGTACTGCACAGTGTGTAGAAAAGCAGACTCTGGAGCAGACCTGGGTTTTAATCACTTACAGGCTGTGTGACTTTCGGCAGGTGGGTTACCTTCTCTGAGCATCAGATGACTCATTTTTGGTTTTTTAGACCAGTTTCCTGCCTTCATGCAGGGAACGGATGGAGACTGATTTAGCTGATACTGATGAGGCAACCAAGGGCAGTAAAGAGGTGGGTGGTGGGAGGTTTACATTCAATGAAAAGTAATGAAACTCCTATATGGCATTAGGCCAGGGGGTTCCTACCTGCGTTCATTCAAATTGTACTCAGTAGGAAACAGCCCTACTGTTAGATGTCAGTCACTATTTTAGAACAATAAGGTATACAGAGGTAAGTGTAGTAATTTGTCATATTTTGTGGCCAAACAGCATTTTTTCGAATACTCCTCCCACATTTGAGAAACTTCCTACCTTCTGAGTCCATATCTTCCAGAGAAGTCAGGAATTTGAATCCCCAGCTTACTTTACAGGCAAGTGACCTGGGTTCCACCGATCAGCAGCAACCATGCAAAGATTCTTCTCAGAAGAGAGCAGGCGTACAGAAGGAGTCACCACACGGGATTCACTGTGGTGGAGATGTGTGGAGCATGGCAGAGAGACGCCCAGCCTGCAGAAGCAACAGCAATGGGGTCCCCACATAAGGACTCACTTGATGGTATCAGCAGAGGGACCTGTGCTCTGTGGTAGCCACACCAAGGTCTCTACTGGAGCCACCAGTGTTGTAATTTGTGTAGTGTTCCTGGCTGCATGGCCTCCAAGTCTGACCCTGGTCCTCCCAGAAATTCTGTGAGCTCCTTAATATCCTTTTAAAAACTCTCTTTCTGTATAAACTAGCCAGAGTGGGCACTATTGTTTGCAATTGAGAACTTCAAACCAGTATGAAACCAAGTAATAGTTGCACTACTAAATTAAAGTCAAGAGAGAAGAAACACATTTTGGCATATCACGGAACTTTTTTAACCCCATTAATATACTTTTTTTTTGGGGGGGGGGCCACAACTTTCAGCTTGCATGAGCTTAGCTCCCTGACCAGGGATTGAACCTGCAGGCAGTGGAAGTGCAGTGTCACAACCACTGGACTGCCAGAGAATTCCCTAAAATTTTAAATAAGTACAAGAAATTAAGGCAACTATCTGTGAAACTTTAATAGTTAAAAGCAGCTGATCATTTGTTCCAGTGGATATCTGGGACCACTGCAGTAGGTACAGTAAGCAAGAGATATGGCAATTCTGTCAGCACAAAGTTATATCTATATACACACACACACAACACACAAACTACTCAAGACTCGAGGTTACATAGATTCAACCTGTATCTGTTAGCATGGGGACTTACTAATTTAACCTCCCCTGGCCTTGAAGTTCCTGATTTATGAGATAGTTAAAAACCAAGCAATTATTTCCCAGTGGGTTTTAAGATCATGGATATATAGACAGGACAATTTAATCATTACCTCAATAAACTGGGTCTTAAATCCTAGGCACAGCTAAAGGTTTACACAAAGGCTTTATGTAATTCACCAAAGTAATTTCAATGCTAGAACAGCTTGGACTTTAAATAGAGGGCACCTAACAAGAGCCCTTAAAGTCTTATCCTCCTACTTAATCAAAAAAATGGAGACAAGACCACCCTGCTATTGGTTTTCTCAAAAAGATGCAAGTCTTTTTTTTAATTTAATTTAATTTATTTTTTATACAGCAGGTTCTTATTAGTTATCTATTTTATACATATTAGTGTATATATGTCAATCCCAATCTCCCAAAAGATGCAAGTCTTAATAACAACTTTGTTTGGTTTAATAGCATCATTTTTCAGGACTAATGACTAAAAAAACATAGGTGATCTAGGCCTTTCCAAACATTCTGGACTTCATACGTCTTTGGATTTGTCACATACAAAAAAGATAAAGTCAGTGACCCAGACTGCTTACCCTGAGCCCCAAAATCTTGATTATGGATATCCAGTTATTTATGATATACCTGAAAATGTTCCAAAGTGGACATGGGTTATTTTTGTCTGGACAGCATCCATTCCCATTTCTTCAGGTACTAACATCCCAATTGTCTCTGGAGACTATACTCCCCTATACCCTGTCCATGTGTTTTAATAAAGAGGTGGTTTAACCCCTCTCCAGGGGTGGGCAGTGACCCAGGCCTGACCAAGCAGCCTGGCTGCCATGTTTGGTTGAGAGGCTGGCAATCCAGAGCAATGAGAATCAAACCTGGGAATTCTGCTGGTACTACTGAGAAAGAGAAGCTCTCCACGGGGCAGCTCGGCTAACAGATAAGCCTGGAGCTTCCAGTGGTGTCTTGAGGTCATGAAGGGAGGGCCTGCCTGAGGATGAAACCAATTCAGATGAATGCAGAGCCAAGCTATGGCAAGAGTCTGATTTCCGAGGTTATTGTTTAAGATCTGGATCCAGCCAAGCTTCTGCCTACGCAGTTACAAGAACCAATTAATGATTTATTTAGATGACAGTCAACCTTAAAAGTTTTTAAAAACAGTACTTCTAGAATAGAAAAACTTGCCAGGTTAGTCATATGTTGCATCTATTTTATTTTCAATTCTAGGAGAGTTACCTTTAATAAATTTGGGGTAGCCATCTTCAAAAAACAACAAAAAAAGAGCCAATTAAATTTGATATTTTTCTAAGTTCCTTGAAATTCAGTTTCTATTATTCACAACCTGAAGAGTCTTAACAGATATAGATACTTGAGACTTTATAAAGATAGCAAATGTGTTATTTAACTTTAAAAGTATTAAAGTATAATATGAGCTTATACCAGATGTTAATTTCCTGCTCTGAACAACTTCCTAAGTCTTGCCCACAATCCCCTGCTTGGGAGAATGGTGCTGGAGAAGTCCGTGCATGAGGCAACCACCAAAGGACCTGGGATGAACAGCCAACCCAAAGGCAGCTAATCTTTTTCCTAGCCAGGCTCTAATGGCTGTGTAGCCTGGCTCAATGAACTAGACCAATAGGAAACTCTCAGTTACAAGTTTGAGCCAGAAGATACTGAGGTCCCAGGCTGCAGCCTTATGGGCTGGCCATTCAGGGACCATATGTAAAATGAAGCAACAGAAGAAGGCAGGAGAGAAAAAGGGAGGGGCCCACTGAGCAAGACCACATGACCTCTGAGAAAGGTAATGACTCCATTCCTAATTTTAAAGTCCTTTGTTTTGGGCTCCATGAGACCCAGCTGTTCTTTGTTTCACAGGCTCAGAATCCTTTGAAGGGGCAGCGCAGTAGAGTGGTTAGAGACTATGGCTCCCAAGTGACCACCTGGGTGTGAGTCCGGATTCCCACTGACCACCCACATGCTTAGGACACATTCTCTAAGGCTGCTCCTCCTCAGTAGAGTGGGGTTAATAACACTCTACCTGGAGTAGGACAGAAGAGTCCATGTGACAATATACTCAGAACAACGTAACAATAGAAGTAGTCATTGTTACAATGAGCTCCTTGTACTTAAACTCATTTGAGTGACATCCTAGTCCTTGGCCACTGAGAGGGCCCAAACTAATGCAACAATTTATTAAGTGATTAACTTAAACAAAAATATAGTCTTAAACAATACATACAGTACTGTCAGCCTATGGATATAACTACAGGGAAAAATCCTCTTTAACGGGAAAACCTGAGCCATGGGTAGCACGTGAAAGTGGACACCCCGTCCCTGTCTTTATCCTGTAATGTGCCCTGCTCCTCTTGGGTCCCACGCTGACCCCTCGGGACCAGGTCATTCCATGTACCAGGGCTGATATGCCAACTTCCCAGACTCCTCTTCCTCCGTCTGCAACTGCTCGAAGCTTAGCCTCCTCTTCCAATGCATTCTACAGCTCTAGCTATTCCTGTGGCTCCTTGTTCTTGTCAGGCAGGTGCCCATGTACACTGCGTGTGCCAGGAAAAGATACCAATGCTGAAGAAGTAGGAGAGTGTCTGTAGACTGCCCTGGCTTTCAGGATGAAGAAAACAGCTAAGCCAAATCCAGAGCCTTCTCTCATTACTCAAACCGCTGGCCTGTGATTACTTCCTGTTCCGAGTGGGCCCACCCCTTCTGAGGTCGGAAAAAAAATTCACCTACAGGCTGGGGGGTTTTACTCTGTAACTGTTTTGTCCCTTCTGTGAAAATTACACAAGCAACTGGACAGATTTTGTTCCTTTCCAAGTAAGTATTGTTTAATCATTCCGCACTGCTGATCTATGCTTTCCAGCCTTTAAAAAAACAAAATGGATTTTGCTACAGAAAGGTGATTAAAAAAACACATTTCAAAGAACCTCTTTAGAAAACAAAAATTCTCTATTTCCCCGGAAAAAAAGATTCACAGAAATATTCTTCAAATCTGTTCTCCAAAATGTATTAAGAATGAGAAGCTGGGCTTCCCTGGTGGTGCAGTGGTTGAGAGTCCTCCTGCTGATGCAGGGGACGTGGGTTCGTGCCCCGGTCCGGGAAGATCCCACATGCCGCGGAGCAGCTGGGCCCGTGAGCCATGGCCGCTGAGCCTGCGCGTCCGGAGCCTGTGCTCCGCAACGGGAGAGGCCACAATAGTGAGAGGCCCGCGTACCGCGAGAGAAAAAAAAAAAAAAAAAAAACGAATGAGAAGCATACAGGAGTCCTGAGAAAGGAACAGAAATTTTATTTCTTTAGGAAAAAAATAAGGGCCTTCCCCAAAGGCCCTGGTGTATTTGGTTTTGTATTCTTTGCGAAAAGGCAATAATCAAGGAATTAAATCTATATTCCCGAGGTCTTTCTCCCTGCCTTATTTTGGTAGAATCAGGATGTAAGTTTTTTAGTGCAATTACTACTCTAAAAATTGGAAGACTAATATATTCTGACAGCTACAGAAGAGGGCTGGGGGAGAGAAGGGCTAACACACTCCAATGTTTCAAGCAAGGGGCCACTCCCATGCCGGTATAAGCCACTTTTTGACCTTAAAGCCAGTCCCTCAACTTACAGGCTGATCATGTTCTAAGTTTCTTCCTAACCTGGAATTCTTAGAATCTAGAAAGTATTCTCCCCCAAGAACAATGTTCTAAGCACTGACTTATGTCACTCTAAAAGAGCCATCCTCACCTCAGATTTCCTTAAGAATCACAGAATTTTGTCCTATGGGCCCTGCACACTCCAGACACAACTCGTACCTTCCTTTTTGGAAATGCATTCAGAACTCCAAATAAGACACAGTGCTTCTGACCCTACAGCACTGTCACCAGTGCCAAGATGTCAGTGATGGCCAAGGCCTGCCTTCCTGGGGTGAAGAGACTCGCCTCACCCACGGTGACCAGACAAGGGAACCGAGAGGGGTTAGGGTAGGGGCAGGAGGGGTCCTTCCTGTCCCTCCTTGTGGTCCTCACTTGGCCACCAGTAGAGAAGGCAAAAGCAGGAACTTGAGGCTGGCAAGGCAGACCCCAGGGCCACAGAGTGCAGGAATGCGGGAGGGAAGGAGAATTCTCTAAGGCTTCAGCTGGCCAGTTCCTCCAGCTCAGCCAGGACTGCCTGTGCTCTTAACTTTCATTTCCACTGTTGGTTGCTAAGTGCTATACATAATGTAAAAGTAAATAGTAACACAGCACAGTTTGGGAGACACAAAAACACACATCAATCAGCCAAGGGGGAAAAAAAAAAACCTCTCAAAGTTTCTAGCTTTATTTTTAGATCCTGGTTGACCAAATGAGTAACCTAAGTGCCCAAAGGAAGAGAAGCTGGGACAGAAAAGTGTAACACAGATGCTGCAGATCTCCAGGCCCATCTTAGCTGATAAAATATGCATCAGCCAAGTCCTCAAGTGTTTTAAAGTACCTCACAGTAGTGCTTTGACTAGGGTACAACATCCAATGCACTCGACTCACAAGACTTGCTGGATAGAAAAAAACATCACCCCCTGGGGTTTCCAGACTGTGGAGCAAGCGCAACACAAAATATTGATACCCTTTAGTAGAGAACGCAACTTAATAAAAGTAACTAAAACAATGCTAAAGAAATGAGTGTAAATCCATTGAGGAAAGGAAGAGTGTTTTATTCACCTTGTATTTCCCACAACATCTGGCATATTGCCTTGGACAGAGTAGACATGCAACAAATGTTTTTTTCAAAAATAATATTAATAATAATTATGGTCCTGGAAGAGCCCTCATTTCTAAGCAAAACTATCATTCTGACCTTCCTCAGGTTCCCTACATGGTGATCAAACTAGACCTGAAGTTTCAAAGATAAATTTATCACTTTAAAAGGAAATCAGAAGGAAGAGCAAAACAAGAGATAGAATAATATAAAAGAATCAACCACCAGACTGGAAAGCAGGAATAACCCTGAATGAGTCTTTGAGATTTGCTTGGCTTCTTCACCTGTAACACAAAATTATATTTGTGGCCCTACACCTCAGGGCAATGCAGCAGAGATGGATGAGAAATCATTAGGGGCTGCTCAGACTACACTCACGAGCAGCATCGTGATGGTCAAGTTACAAGGCAAAGATCTAGGATCCAAGGGGACCAAGTTACTCTCAGTGGAACTACCACGTAAATGCAAAATCTTCTTTCCCTTAGAAAAGACCCTTCTGATTATAATACCACTGTTTTAAGTTGGGAAAAAAATGCACAAATAAGAAAAGACACTTGCTTTATGGAAAGTTAAAAAAATAAAAAACACCATTCAATAAAGAGTGCTAGGACATCTTTTACCTTTTTAAATGTTCAAAACATCAATCTATTAAATCCACTAGAAATATATCCTAGGATATAATCTTGCATAAAGTAAAAGTTACTGTACAAAAATGATAATAGCAAAAAAATTATTTAGATCTGTTATCAAATGACCAATCATGGAATGGCTAAGTAACCTGAGGTATATCCAGTCAATGGATTCGTTTATGCCCAATTACATATTATCTACAAAGAATATAAAATAAAATGGAAAAGTCCTTTAAAGTAAAAACTTCCATTTCTTTTACTCTCAATCCTTCACTTCTGACACCAATGCACAAGGGTTTTTTCCACACCAACCAATTCTCTAACTCTCTGGGCACCAACTGGGTGTCCTATAACTCCATTCTTACTACTAACTACCTGGCGTTAATGCAGACCCCTCAGGTTAAGGGCTCAGTCCCACAAGACTGCTGTCCACTTCAGACACCAGTTCCAAGTCCTAGGTTGTCACCTGTACTTCTGACCAATCAGCTACAGATTGGGGGTTCCTGAGACCCCCTCCTCAGGTTCAATAATTTGCTAGAACAGCTCATAGAACTCAAGAAAATAGTTTACTTAGTAGAGTATCAAACTGTTACAGAAAGATACAACTCAGGAAGGCCAGTTGGAAGAGATGCATACAGCCAGGTATGGGGGAAGGGGCATAGAGCTTCCATGCTCTCTCCAAGCGTGCCACCCTCCCAGCACTTTGATGTGTTTGGCAACCTGGAAGGTCTCCAAACCCTATTACTTAGGATTTTTATGACAGTTCCATTATGCAGGCATGTGTTGATTAAATCATTGGCCTTTGGTGACTGAATTCAATCCCCAGCCCCTCTTCCCTCCCTGGAGGATTGGGGGAGACGGAGTGGGGGGGAGGGACTAAAAATTCCAACCCTCTATCTTACAAGAGTCACTTAATTAGCATAAATTCAGATATGGCTGAAAAGGGCACATTATGAATAACAGAAGATGCTCCTCTTATCCCTATCACTAGAAACTCCAAGGGTTTTAGGAGCTCTGTGCCAGCAACTGGGGGCAAAGACCAAATATATATTTCTTATTATATCACAATATTACAGCTTGCAGTACAGTTAAATGAAAAATAATTTTTAAATTATATATAAATATAACTATGTAGCTAAGAAAAAAATCTCTCATAAAAATAATGAAATGTTCCAAATATTAACCTTGTTTGCCTTTGAATATTTGGATTATTTTTTCTTTCTAGTTTTCCATAATGTTCACATTTTATTTCATGATAATGCCTTACTTTTATAATGGTGAGGATTAGGGTATGAAGGAAACGGCACCCAAGCTCTGGGGAACATATTCTTTAAGTGTCTGGATTAGAAAAATAGAAGGCACAGTCTTCCTGTTGCTTTCCCAAGAAACTTCAGAGGCCAGAATTGACTTCTGATTCTCACTGCTTGCCTTTTGGTCTCACATGGAAAAGGCTGTCATGTCTTCCAAAGGGTGAGGTGGTGGGAACTCAACATCACAGACTTCCCACATCCCGATCCTCCCCTTCCCACCAGTCACAGAGCAAAATTCCATCAAAGAGCTCTTACTTTAAATATCCTATTAGAAATTTTAGGTCACAAGCCTAAAGAAAATGTGTGCGTGTGTGTGTGTGTGTGTGTGTGTGTGTGTGTGTGTCTTTCTGTCTGTCTGTACATCACTTCCTCCCCCCTTCCTCTATCTTCAAGGGCAGCAAGACAAACTCCAGGGCAATGATGCAGCCATCTGCCTCATTCGCCAAATCTGATAAATCTGAGTGATAAATGATAAATCTATTTATTAAAATAAAATGACAATGCAAAAGAGTGAGAACCAAAGGAACCCCAGCCACGTTAACGCTCCAATATTAAACAATTTTAAATAACAACAGATTAAAGTCCATCCCTCCTCGCAACCTTGCCATAAAATCCAAATTAATAATCTCGGATCCCTATGGGCAGTATTCCGGACCCTAATACTGAATTAGGCTAAATATTTCCCCTTCAAGTGCATACAACAATGAGATAAACATTCAAAATCCCTTACATAGCACTACAGAGATATATATCATATATACCATTACATAAATGGTAAATTATGTAAAAACCCAATTATTAACACTGGCTGCCTTTGAATTATGGGTAACAATACTACAGTTATGTTCCTAAAAGTGTGGGGTAAATTAGAGATTTTTAATTTCAAAACTACTAAAAGTACACCCAGTGGTGTGTTCACCATTGAAAGAAATTCTCTGAAAAGCTTATTAAAACAAAAAAATTGTAGCAAAGAAAATGATCCCTCGAATTTATCTCTTTAGTAAATTCAAGTATTGGCAACTTCTTGTATGAAATGAAGGTGGTACAATTGTACCTTGGATATTAAAGAGCAGCTCCAGCAGCAGCAGGAGTTCTCTATGTGAGATGCTGCACCTCGTGCCCACCTAACCTTCTCAACCTTCACAGCAGCCCCATGAAGCAGGTCCATGTATTGTCCACATGTCACCTGAAGATGCAAGTTCCAGGAGCTCACACAGCTACTAAGCAGCAGCACTAAGACTGAAGCCAGGTTAATCCAGCTCCAGAGGAGATGTGCTCTTTCCACTCTGGATCTACAGATTGCCTCTGCACCCCTTTTTCCTCCTACCGAAATTATCCACGCTCAGGCTTCCCTGGTGATGCAGTGGTTGAGGGTCCACCTGCCGATGCAGGGGACGCGGGTTCGTGCCCCGGTCTGGGAGGATCCCACGTGCCGTGGAGCGGCTGGGCCCGTGAGCCATGGCCGCTGGACCTGCGCGTCCGGAGCCTGTGCTCCGCGACGGGAGAGGCCACAACAGTGAGAGGCCCGCGTACCGCAAAAAAAAAATCCACGCCCAAGCTTGGCTTGGACAACATTTAGGAAAAACAACTGGTATCCACTAATCAAAGAGATCATCAGGGACTTTCCTGGTGGCGCAATGGTTAAGAATCCGCCTGCCAATGCAGGGGACACGGATTCGAGCCCTGGTCCGGGAAGATCCCACATGCCATGGAGCAGCTAAGCCCATGTGTCTCAACTACTGAGCCTGCGCTCTAGAGCCCATGAGCCCCAACTACTGAAGCCCACGCGCCCAGAGCCCGTGCTCGGCAACAAGAGAAGCCACTGCAATGAGAAACCCACGCACCGCAATGAAGAGTAGCCCCTGCTCGCCGCAACTAGAGAAAGCCCGCGCGCAGCAACAAAGACCCAACGCAGCCAAAAATAAATAAATTAAATTAAAAAGAGACGATCAATAGTAATGCTGAATGAAGAAGTTACTGAATTATTATGTCAATTTTCAAAAAGTTAATCAATCCTCAAATTAGAACTAGAGGAAGGAAGCTATACATGGCCTTCCAATAATGAAAACAGAAAAAATAAACCAATTACCCGGTCTGGTGGGGAAAAAGAAAGGTATAGAAGGGCCTAAAAATAGATGCCATGTTATCTCCGCTTTAATAATAGCAGATTTGCACACATTCTCTTGGAAATGTCACCTAGGCAACCAAAAATACAAAGACAGAGATGTTTGGAAAAATATATGTATATGAATCTAGTTTGCCATCTTCTGAACATAAATCATCACTATTGCAAGAAAAGGACGAAAACTAGGAGACTAAATAGTGGGGGAAAGGTAGGTACAGGAGAAAGTTTTGTAAGCAGGTGCCCAGTATAAAGAAGGGTAATAAGGTATAAAAGTAGGTCTCTATTTGTATAAGAAACCCTGACCTATTGCCTCAAATTTGGGTCAAGAATCTGCTAGGAGTGTTAAACATATTTTTTCTATGTTGTTGAAATCTCAAGTTTTTATCTAATAAAACAAAGGCAGACTAATACAAAAAAGGGTAGCCTGGCAAACTTTAAAACACATTTGGAAAACTATCTTAAGTCCCACTTAACTAGGGGGACCATATGTCGCTCTTCACCTGGATTGCCTAGGACATCCGTGTTTGTGCCTGTTGTTTTGTTATAATCATTAAAAAGCTCTCCTCCTTCACACTCAAAAGTGTCCTAGTGGGCTTCCCTGGTGGCGCAGTGGTTGAGAATCTGCCTGTCAATGCAGGGGACAAGGGTTCGAACCCTGGTCTGGGAAGATCCCACATGCCGCAGAGCAACTAGGCCCGTGAGCCACAACTACTGAGCCTGCGTGTCTGGAGCCTGTGCCCCGCAACAAGAGAGGCCGCGACAGTGAAAGGCTCGCGCACCGCGATGAAGAAGAGTGGCCCCCGCTCGCCGCAACTAGAGAAAGCCCTCGCACAGAAACGAAGACCCAACACAGCCAAAAATAAAAATAAATAAATAAAAATTAAAAAAAAAAAAACTGACTTCCTTCAGATCAGCGAAAAAAAAAAAAAAAAGTGTCCTGGTGTGAACAATAAATTATGTGGTCACTATATTTAGCCAAGACATATTTCTTATCCGCTTAATGATGTGCTAGCTACTAGGTTGGGAACTTAGATTAGCACCAAGACAATTCTGAAGATAGAATCTCTGATCTCCAAAACACTACAATCTCGTTGAATAGACAAAAATAACACCCAAAACGACAGTGAAATAATGAAAACCTGATAATCATTGGTGTACTCTAGGCTGTAAGTGCCTTGGTTCAGATCAGAGACAAAGTAGACAGTGTATCCCCTCAAGTGGGGCACTACAGAGAACTAATGGCAAATGCCACCAGGCTTTACAAGCACTTACTGCATAGCAGGCACTGTGCCAAGCACGATGCCCACATGACGTCAGTTCATGCTCAAAACAACCCCAGAAGCGACGAACTATCATTATGCTCATTTTGCAGATGAGATGACTCACCCAAAGTCATGCCGGAGAATTCAAATGCCCAACTCCAAGCACACGTTCTCCACCACTGCGGTGTGGACACACTGCTTCCTGACTGCCAGCTTCTCCAGGAGTTGGTGCAGCAGTCACGCGTTAGCAGAGCCATCAGCTGCTCTTTCAGCTCTGTAGCAGTGCAAGCTGTGGTCAAGCTCTGGCAGAGGGTTGCCAGATCTGTTAGGGCCCAGGCAAGCCCCAGAGGTCTCTGTGATCCTACTGAGGATCGAGGCTAGTGAGAAGACGGCAATGAGGGGTTTAGGAAAGCAGTGAAGGCTCCGCTCACAACATCAGGGAGCATTACCACCCTAGGCCTGAGGGCTAGAGGGGAAGGAGTGGCTAAAGGAATGCAGAGAGGATGGCTGCAGGCAGAGGATGCCTGGATGGAGCTGTGGCCTTCAGGCAACAGACAAGCCAGCCTGCAACATCCAACCCAGCAGGAGGGCACGGAGGAAATAACTACCCTACCTCACTCTCCTCCCACCCTCCCAACAATGGCTGGACCCACCATAGGCTGAATTACACTAGAAATCAGAAGACAAAGATGGACATTGATGCTGATGGTAGAGATCAGCCTCTCAGGGCACAGAGCCACGTGGATAAGGGAGGAAAGAGACACGGAGGACACAACAAGAGATGGCCAGCCTGCTCGCTGTCCTTGTCCCTACAGAAGAGTGTGCTTCAACTGCAGCACAGGAAACTGGCCTAGTCGCTCTTTGGGGGTCAAGAAGATGCCAGTAAGTCAGAAGACGCCATCCTCAGCATCTATGTGACTCCAAGGCCAGCTTCATGGGCAAGTGACCTGTGCAGTTACACAAGGCACTATGTTCAGAAGGGCTTCCTGCTTGATCTAATGCTCACTGACACCATCTTGAAATTCTTAATAACTTTTTTAACAGGGGCCTCACATTTTCATTTTGCACTGGGCCTCCTAAATTATGTAGCCAGTCTTGTGCAAGGCAAACCATTTTCTTCAGCTGGTGAGACTAAATTTTCTAAGCATCACAGTATGCCACGTATACTATTCAAAGCAAACAGACCCAAAGTTAATATTAACCAGAGTAACAATGTTATAGCAGAATATATAACATAATAAAGTGAAGGGACATTTTACCTTTTTTTTTCTTTCCTCTTTCCCTTTTGAAGTCAAACTGCAAAGTGGCTGAGAAACCAAAATTAGCTGGCCCCTGGAGAGAAATGGACCTTAATAACAACTGCCTCTCCATAGCACAGAGGGAATGGATGTTGGCTCTTACCCAGTTAATGTGATCAACACAGACAAACAGAATAATTTACACCCTGGGGTGGACTCTCTTGATATATTCCACTTGATGAGTTGCAGCCATCAAATTAGCCAGGTAATTGCCAAAGCTACCCTTGACCTTGTCTTGTGTGCCTGATGTACACAGGCCCCAGTTTGGGACTCATTATTGAAAACACACGCATAAAAGCCTTGTTGATATGCTGGTAACATTTACAAACCATATTTCTAAGCCAATGCTTTCTGAAGGACTAAAACTTGAGACTTTACTGCTTCTGCTTCATTTTCCTGAAAGACTCTAACATCTTTAGCCTTCCTCTGAGTAATTACAGTTTTAAAAGCATCTAGCAACCCCAGGTGAGAAGCCAGAACAGGAGCAGTGACTGCCCTTCTCCCATTCATTTCCTCCAAGCACGGGACAAAGCAAAGCACAGAAAACTTCCAGCAAGGCAGAGACCGAACTGGTTTTTGACAGCCTTTTTCACTCACCCCTTCATTTCAGAAATAAGGGATGGCAGATTCTAAGAATTTTGTTTGTCATTTAAAGTTAAAATAAAATTTCAATAGATCAAATCAAAAGCATGTACAAGACCTATACTCTATCAAGGAACCTATAGCCCAGGTGGTAAATCAAATCTATGGGCATCATGACAGAATCACAGGATCAAGGACTGCGGTGTACACTCATGAGCTCTGTTGTGGGTTGAATGGTGGCCCCAAAAAAGATATGCCTGCATCCTAAACCCAGGAACAGGCAAATATGATCTTATTTGAACAAAGGGTCTTTGCAGATATAATTAAGTTGAGGATCTTGAAATAAGACCATCCTGTAAAATGCAACTTAAAACCACAACGAGATAGCACCTCACCACTGTTAGAATGATCATTGTTAGAAAGACAAGAGATCACAAATGCCAGTGTGGATGTGAAGAAAAGGAAACCCCTGTGCACTGTTGGTGGGATTGTAAATTGGTACAGCCACTATGAAAAACAGTATGGAAGATCCTCAAAAAATTAAAAATAGAACTACCATATGGTCCAGCAATTTCATTTCTGGGAATATATACAAAGGAAATGAAAACACTAACTCAAAAAGATATCTGCAACCCCATGTTCATAGCAGCATTATTTACAATAGCCAAGACATAGGAACAACCTAAGTGTCCACTGATGATGAATGGATAAAGCTGTGGTATATATACACAGTGGAATGTTATTCAGCCATAAAACAATGAGAAAATCCTACCATTAGTAACAACATGGATGGACCCTGAAGGCATCATGCTAAATGAAATAAGTCAGACAGAGAAAGACAAGCATTATATATGACTTATATGTGGAATCTAAAAACAAACAAATTTTAAGAACCCCACCAAACTCATAGAAAAAGAGATCAGACTTCTTGTTACCAGAGGCAGAGGACAGAAGAAGGAATTGGAGGAAGATGGTCAAAAGGTACAAACTTACAGTTATAAGATACATAAGCAGTAGGGACAGAATGTACAATATGATGTTATAGTTAACACTGCTGTGTGATGTATGGGAAAGATGTTAAGAGAATAAATCCTAAGAGTTCTCATCACAAGAGGAAACATTTTTTTTTCTTTTTGTGTTTCTTCTCTGTTTATTGTATAAATATGAGACGATGGATGTTAGCTGAACCTTTGTGGTAATCATTTCACACTACATGTAAATCAAAACATCATGCTGTACACCTTAAACTTATAGCGATGTATGTCAGCCTTTCTCAATAAAACTGGGGGGAAAATTATCTAGAATTATTATCCAGGTGAGCCCTAAATCCAATGACAGTTGTCCTTATAAGGTACACACAGAGGAGAGGAGGAGGCAGGAGTGGGAGTGATGCAGCCTCAAGCCCAGAAATGCTGATAGCCACCAGAAACTAGGAGAAGCAAGCAAAGAATTCTCCTCCAGAGCCTCTGGAAAAAGCCTGGCCCTGCTGTTAACTTGATTTCAGACTTCTGGCCTCCAAAATCGTGAGAAAATAAATTTCTGTTATTTTCAGCCACCCAGTTTGTGGTATTTGTTGTAGAGGCCACAGGAAACTAATACAAGCCCTCAGCCACATCTCTCACCTGTGGCCTCAGCTTCACCTCTCAGGGAATGGAAAATATGAGGCCTTCCAAAGCAGCCCTTCTGCTTTCACAGTGAGCCTAGTTCTGGCCCCAGAATAGGTCTTTTCCGCAATGCAGTACTACATGTATTTGGAGACCATAATAATCAGGCTCCCACAGAGCTTCTTCTGGCTACAGAGCCCCTCATGTCATGCCTCAGGGGAAATGAGCTCCACCTCCCACACACTAGACCCCGCCCTGTGCATTCCCCCCAGCCAGAATAGCAGGGAGGGAACTACCATCTCCTTTGTCCTCAACACTCTTCTCCTTCCAAGGTGGCCAAGTCTCATTAATGTTTAAGCAGCCAGGTTACGCTATAAACTCTTTTGAAACTTTGAACTAAAAACAAAACAAACTTACAGCTTTCTCACGTGTGTTTCACGGACATATCATCAACTATACAAAAAAGATTTTTTTATTGAAACATAACCAATCAGCTATGAAACATATCTAAAAAATGCCTGTTGTTGGGACTTCCCTGGTGGTCCAGTGGTTAAGAATCCATCTTGCAATGCAGGGGATGCCGCAGGGCAACTAAGCCCGCACGACACAACTAGAGAGCCCATGTGCCGCAACTACAGAGTCCATGTGCTCTGGAGCCCACGTGCTACAACTACAGAAGCCCGTGTACTCACAGCAACGAACAAAGAGCCCGTGCTCCACAATGAAAGATCCCGCGTGCCACAACTAAGACCCGACGCAGCCAAAAAATATTTTAAAAAAAAATACACACTGTTATTTAGAAAAAAGGGGGGGTGATTTCTGAGCAGTCACTTACTCTAAATTTTGACAGCCTAGCTAAGTTTGCACAAATCAGGTTACTACCAAAGAATCAAAACACACAGGTTTCTGAAAAACCTAACATTCCAGATCCAACTAGATGTACAGAAGAAATGTTCCTGGGTTCAAATCCCAGCTCCACAACTTACTAGCTACTGACCTAGGGTAGGTCACTCAACCTCTTGATGCTTTAGTTCTCTTACCTGTAAAGGATAATCGTAAGGCTCCCTCTTGCCGGATTCTCTCTGCTTTGCCCTCCAGATCCAACCTCCTCCCTTCTCCACCCTGCTCTCAGCCCTGGGAGGCTGACTTCTATAGAAAAAAAGGTAGTCCCTGCATTTCTTGCCCTCTGGCTTCTGGTTGATTTGGCCAATTGGAAGACACCAGCAGATTAGAGGGGGTGAGAAAAGAGTGGCTGGGGACTTACTCACCTGGTGCCTCCCGGCCAGACCATACCTAGGCAGTAGCTGTATTCTTCTACTGAAGGGCAATTCCAGAAACTGCTCTTTCATGTCACCCTTTCAGGACTGCACACTCATCTAGCCAGTGTGGGTGACTTCCCTTAATTTGCCCACAACTTTATGAATATGGTAGTCCCCCATTATCCATGGGGAACACATTCCCAGCCCCCCAGTGGATGCCTGAAACCACAGATAGTGCTGAACCCTATATATACTATGATTTTTCCTATACATATGTAACTATGGTAAAGCTTAATTAATAAGTTAGACACAGTTAGAGATTAACAACAATAACAAAATTGAACAGTTATAGCAATATACTGTAATAAAAGTTATGTGAATGTGGTCTCTTTCCCTCTCTCAAAATATCTTAATTGTACAAATGTAACGCCTTTTCCATCTTAACTAAGCATTTATCATTCACTGGGGCCGTAACTTTTTTTTTTTTCTTCAGAAAAAAATGCACCCATGCACAAATTTTGCACAGCATTTCAAGGGGGACTCACGCCTTCTTGGAGCCCAACAGGGACACCGTCCGTGAGGGTCGCAGGGCCCAGGTTAGGGGCTGTAACTTTTGCAGTTTGAGATATGATAGCAAAACTAGCACAGCACATACTTCTTTTTCCTTCTTCACAATTTCACGGATAGAGGATTCGTTCTTACCTTAAATCTCAGCAACCTCAGCATAAGGCTTTGTTTTCTTCCCTCGTTGAAAGCTTTCACCTTTTCACTTAAAGTAAGCACTTTACAGCTTCTCTTTGGCATATGAGAATTCCCAGCATCACTACCCTTGCGCTTCTGGGCCGTTATTAAGTAAAATAAGGATAACTTGAATACAAGAACTAAAATACCACGGAAGTGGATCTACTAAGTGACTAACGGGCAGGACACGCTGGACAAAAAGACGATTCCGTCTTGGGCGGGGCGGAGCAAACTAACGCGAGATTTCATCACTACTCAAAATGGCGCACGATTTGAATTGTTTATTTCCAGATCTTCCACTTATTTTCGGACCATGGTAAATGAAACCTTAGAAAGCAAAACTGAGGATAAGCGAGAACTAGTATAGTCTTTTCATTAAACTTTCTTCAGTTGTACCCTTTTTGTGTGTGTGTGTGTGGTACACGGGCCTCTCACTGCTGCGGCCTCTCCCGTTGCGGAGCAGAGGCTCCGGACGCGCAGGCTCAGCGGCCATGGCTCACGGGCCTAGCCGCTCCGCGGCATGTGGGATTTTCCCGGACTGGGGCACGAACTCGTGTCCCTTGCATCGGCAGGTGGACTCTCAACCACTGCGCCACCAGGGAATCCCTTCTGGCTATTTTGAGTGATGCCGCTGTGAGCATAAACCCTATGAAAGGTTTATCAGCCACGGTCCTACAGGGAGGCAGACAACACACTCAAAAGGGTATAACTGGGCTTCCCTGGTGGCGCAGTGGTTGAGAGTCCGCCTGCCAATGCAGAGGACGCGGGTTCGTGCCCCGGTTTGAGAAAATCCCACATGCCGCGGAGCGGCTAGGCCCGTGAGCCATGGCCGCTGAGCCTGCGCGTCCGGAGCCTGTGCTCCGCAACGGAAGAGGCCGCAGCGGTGAGAGGCCCGCGTACCGAAAAAAGAAAAAAAAAAAAAAAGCCACAAAGTAGAAGCAACCCAGGTGTCCATCGACAGATAAACGGATAAACAAATGTGGTATATGCATACAATGGAATATTAGCTTTAAGAAGAAAGGAAATTCTGACACGTGCTACAATATGAATAAACCTTGAAGACATTACGCTAAGTGAAATAAGCTAGTCACATAAGGACAAATATTGTATGATTCCACTTATATGAGGTACCCAGAGTAGTCAAATCCGTAGAAACAGAAAGTAGAATGAATGGTGGTGGCCAGGGTCTAGTGGGCACGAGGAAATTAAAAGTTTTTGTATAATGGGTATGGAGTTTCAGTTTGGGAAATTGAAAAAGTTCTGAAGATAGATGGTGGTGACGGTTGCACAACAACATGAACGTACTTAATGCCACAAAACAGAACACTTAAAAATGGTTAAAATGGTAAACTTTATGCTATATATATTTAACCACAATTTTTAAACGTATTTAAGAAATATTAATTGCTCACCTATTACACAAAGCACTGCACTGGGGATACACAAACTGGAAGGTCACTGTCTCCATCAAGGGTGCTCAGCTCCTGCACTTCCCCCATATACCCCTCATTCCAGCAATCTGTTCCCTAATTATGTCTTGCACTTTCAAGCTGGAATACAAATTCCTTCAAGACAAGGGACTAGATCATACTCATCCAAATCCCTAGAACTTAACAAAATGTTGAGCACATCCTCAAAAATATTGGTTGAATAAGTGAGTAAAAATCTAGCCGAAGAAGTCTATGTTCTTTTTTTCCCAAGTCTTCTAGCCAGTCAGTACTTAACATTTCTTGAAGTTAGTTACCTATATTTTCAGAAATGAAAAGAGTAGAACCTCACGCTAAACTCACTTTAAATTGTTCTTTTGACAAACAATCCTACTAATTGCATAAATTGTGGGTTTTAAATCAGAACTCCTTTGTTTGCTAGCCATGTGTCCACGGACAAGTTATTGACTGCCCCTAAGCCTGTCATCTGTTAAGTGGGAATGCTGACATTACTATAGTGGACATCTATTGCTTTGTAATCCAAAATCTATTGGCCAATCTCCTGGTGACAGTATAACAATGTTGTGCTGGAGAAACACCCTTGCTCCTACTTCTTAGCCTATGGCTCAGGGATGAAACCCGCAACCAAGCCCAAGCCCTAGACTAGTGTAGAACTCAGGAATGCTGGGGTATTCTATCATGGTGATAGAGACAGAGGGACGGTGAGGACCAAGCCTGGCTGTCATTATTGCCTAATCCCAAACCCTGACAGACATCGCTAATTGACCACAGCACTCGTTCCTACTGAGCCTGGACCCAGCCTTGGATTCCTCTTCAACCCAGCTCTCCAGGCAGCCACTACCAATCAAATCAGTCAAAGATGACAGGCAAAATGAAACCAATTGTCTTAGCTCCAGAACAGCAGTTGGCAGTTTTTATGTAAAGTACAGTGTAGTAAGTATTTTAGGCATGGTCTCTAATATATATTCTTCTTTGTGTTTTGATTTGTTGTGTTTTCAGCCCCTTAAAAATGTTAAAAAGCATTTTTTGATCTTTCAGCTTACCAAACCCCCTGCTCTGGAGCCTTGAAATCAGACTCTGGGGCTGTCCCAGAGATCCAGGCACCATCTTATCTCCCTCTGCAGGACTCCTGGGAGCTCAGTACTGGAGCACTTGGAAATGCCACCTCAGTCAGAAGTGCACACACAGAACACACTGAATTGCCTGAAAAGTACAGAGGAGCTTTGATGACAGGAGAGTTTCTGTTCTTATCACGCCAATCCCAGGGCAAGCTGACACCCACACTCTGGGGGAAGCTACAATCCAAGGAAGAGCTACAAAGCCCATGCACGTGCTGACCTTCACTTCTACTTCCAGAAGCAATTTCACCGCACAGCCCCTCAGACAGCCGAACACACTCATTCCCCACAGCCAATGTGAGGAAAGCAAGAGTTCAAATCACTACATTTCTCCATTGTTAGTCTAACTCCTTACAATTAAAAAAACACCTCTGAAATTGTTCCAAGAGACTGTGCCACATGTCTTTTGGCCAACCTTTGATTCCTTATTTATTCCTTATTTCCCAAAGCTTTTTTTTTTAATTGCAGAGTAGTATGTATAAAAGTTGGTTTGGTCCTCCTCTTTATTATTTTCCTTGTTTCTGGTTTTAGTGGAAAGGAATGAACTTTGCTTGACTGATGTTCATTCATTCATCCAATAAACAATTACTTATAATCCCAATCCACCTCTCAAGGTACTTGCAGGTAGGAAAGACAATTGCAGATGATAATGCAGAGTGATAGGACGGGTAGGTGCAGGGTAACATTCCAGCATGAAGCAAGGGCAGCTCAGTCAGCTGTGGCGGTGATGAGTACCAGGAGGTCTGCTGGAAGGCAGTGTCACTGCAGCAGAGCAGGGAAGAATGCATAGGGGTTGACCAGACAAGGAAGGATGGGAGGATGGCAGGTGCTGAGACTCAGTGGCCTGAGTAAAGGCTACACATGGGGTTTGGGGGCGGAGGGAGTTGGGAGATGAAGCTGGCAAGGAGACCAGGGTAGGGTCATGAAGGCCTTGGATTCCAAACTCTATCCTGAAAGCCACAGAAAGCCTCTGAGGGAACTAAGCCGAATGACTGACTTAGATTTTTATTTTCAAAACAAGCATTCTAGTTGCAGTTTGGAGAACCCACTGGAGCAAGAGAGTCCTGATTTGGAGCAAGGAGCCCAGTGTGAAGGCAACTGGAGCAATTCAGGCAAGAAGTGATGAGGTTATGAACTAAATCAGTGACAGCAGGAAATGAGAGAAGGGGGAAGACATCAACAACAACAAAAATAAGAGCTCACATTTATGCAGCACTTTCTAATGACAAAGCACTGTGTGAAGTGCTTTTTGTGTATTAATTCACTTTATCTTCACAACAAGCCTGAGATAAGTTTGGTACCTATTGTCAACCACAGATCAGGAAACCCAGAGAGATTAAGGAGCCCAAGGTCTGAGAGCTATTGTGTCCCAACCAGAAGTCACATCCAGCAGTCTGGCTGCAGAGTCCACTCTCCTCACAGCCCACTCTCCTAAGCACACCCACAGAGAGTGGATATTCGAGATGGGCGCTGAGTGGTTGAAATGGGGGAGACTCCAGGGCAATCTCCAGGGGCCTGGCTTGGGTACCTGAACATTTGGATTTCAGCTTCTTGAGCCTCCACTTCTGAAAGAAGCCCCATCCCCAAGTCTATATTTAGCCCTCAACCAGCATTCCCCATACACCCACACTCTCCCCATCACCCCACCACCCCTTTCTCCTTTGCAGTCCTTGCAGGCACATTTGGAGTGAAAAACCTCACAAGCACTGCCAGTCAGGTCTGAGAAACCCCGACAGCAAAGTCTGCTCCAGAGGCTTAGGTCTATTATTTTCAAATTAGTCAGAACTGGGAAAACTTGGAGCAAGCCTGTGTGGTATCCTTCTCAGCAAGCAAGACCCTGGCAGCCCTACCTCTGTGTTTCCCACTAGTTGCCCTAGAGAGCAGAACGTGTACCATTATTTGGGGCCAGCGCTTAACAGAAGCACGTTCGCCTGGCCAGCAGCCTCAGACCCGCAGGAAGAAAGTGGCCCTGGCGGGGAGACCTTCAGAGAGCCAAATGGCTTCTTTCTCCAGGCATGAGAGTTAAAGCAAGCATCTGCAGCAAGAAACTTGTGTTATTTCCTGCGGACAAGGAGACCTCCTGCCCCTCCCGGGCTGATCCAACCCACTTTGCACATCCTGCTTCTCTGGGAGCTAAAAATAAATCGGTATGCACTGAAAAACACTCAAACACATCTCCCCAGCACACCCCTTCCCGAGTTCCCGAGGGCAAGAGACCCAAATCTTTCAAGTCCTGAGTCCAAAATGCAGACCACTTCCTCGTCTGCGTTCCACTGGCGCCTGTTGGTGGTTCCCAAAGCCCCCTCCCCACGCGCCCACCCCTCGCAAGTTACTCCTGCGGCCTCTGAGGGCCGACTCTGAGGCCCGGGAACCCGCGAGTGCCCTCGACCCCCACCTCCTCCCCCGACCCCGGGAGGGATGCTTCCGGTGTCCCGGGCCACCAGGCGCACCAACGCCCCCTTCCGACCCAGCACGTCCCCTTCCGACCCAGCGCGGCCCCAACCTGCCTGCCCTGTGCGCCTCTGCGCGTCCCTCTGCAAAGTTGCTCTCTTTTTCTGCCACCATCTTCAGGGTCTTTGGTTTTGTTTTATTTTCCCTCAGAGGCACTGAAGGAAGGACGGAGGAATTGACAGGATGAGCTGCAGCCGGGAAGGGCGGCGGGGACCAGGTCTCCGGGACCGCGCGCTCCTCGCGCCCACCCCTGCGCCCGCCGCGCCCCGAGCGCGCCGGTCCCCCTAGCAGCCGCTCCCGGTGCCACCACCCCCGCACACCCGCCAGGCTGCAACTCCGACTACGCTCTCGCTCCGCTCCGGAGAAGGGGACGGAAGGCGCTGCGACTCACCGCCTCGGCCGCTCCCAGCGTCTGTGCCGCCGCGCCTGAGGCGGCGGCGGCGGCGGCGCCTTCCCTCCGCCCGCCTCCCCCGGGACAGCACCGCCGCCCGCCGCGCCCCCCTCCCCAGCCTGGCTCGCCGCCTCCCCCCCTCGCGGCCGCCGACCCACCTCCCCACTGCGGCCCCGCAGGCAGCCTCTCCTGGGTGGGCGGACGGCTGGGGTGCAGAGGGCCAAGCTGAGGCGCGCGCGCGGTTTGCAGGTGCAGTGGACACCCCGATGTTGTGCTGGTGCAGCCGCTAGGCTTATTATCCCCGTTATACACGCTAGTCCTAGCCCACCGCCAGGCTTCTAGGCAGTCTACACTGCTGCTTTCTAAGCGGTGCCATTTGTTTAGGGTCGTGGGAAGGTCAGATTCAACGTAGAGCACCTTCTTCCAGGCCTCGATTGGGAGACCCTGGGGTCCCTGCTACGCAGCAGTGAAGTTCAAGGGAGTCTTGGAAGGACGAGCCCGCAAGGAGGGACGGGCTGCTTTGCCTCATCAGTGTTTTCTTTACCAGAGCTTAGCAAAAAGCTGGGAAGAAGGACATCTAAGGGATCTCTTCCCCCCTCGTTTCCCCCACCTCCTGTAGCCCACCGCAGAATGTCACCAAATCTTCCATCTCCACTGGAGATGATAAGAGGCAAATGTCTTGACAATTTATTCAACCAATATTTATCAAGTGACTGCCATCACATGTTCCTGTCCTGCTGCGTTGGCCACTCAGGACCTCTCAAAAAGCTACTGTAACTTCTTATACTTGTCAACTGCAGCAACATTTCCAGAACCCACAGAAGATCTCAATAGCAAGTCAAATTCATTGATTAAAAAAACTTGCTGGTAAAAATAACAAAAAGGCACCATGTAAAGCTGTAAAGGCACCATGACTTGTCCATGCTTGTTATAATGATTACAAAATCTTTTAATATGACTAGTAGTTGTAGAAATGACCGTCACATTTAGGTTCATACATCTGCCAACTCTGATTTGAAAATCACGGAAAATGTTCCCCTGACCAAAGCCATCCTCTTAGTTCTTAGTTCTGCCTTCCATTTCCACATCATTTACTCCTTCAGGCAAAGCTTACAAAACCAAAGACATCTGAGAGGCCATTAAACCATTTATGGGATACTAAAATTTGTTCCAGATTGGATTAGCAGATTAGCTCAGTGTTTTTGCCTCTCTGGGTACACTTTGGAATCACCTAGGGAGTCAGATTTTTTTGTTCGTTTTTTAGTGGTAGGCCTCGCCCCACACCCATAGATTCTGATTTAACTGCTTGGGGTGCAGCCTTGCTTAGGGACGCTTTACAAGGGCCCCAGGAGATTCTGATGTGCAGCCAGGGTTGGAAATCCAGGGATTAGCCAATCATCAAACTGAGCCTGAGGCAATGGGATGACAAACCAAAAAGTTTTGACGCAAGGAAAGGTCTGAGCAGGTGCTGCAAACCTCAAACGTCCCTAAGGGATTAAAAAGAAATAACAAGTGACTTAGCCTGGTTGCACAGGGCCAAACTGGCAAGGACTTCAAGGACATAAAGCACAGTCTCTTTTTTCCACATGGGAAATGCAGATCCAGTGTGGCCACTCAAGTTGGGGATTTTTTCATTTTGTTTTGTTTTTCCTCCACAGAGATGCCAAAAACCTACATTTAATGTGAACTCTTTTAATTTTAAAATGTTGGTAACTAATTAAAAAAATATTTTTAAAAAGAAGAGTTTATAGGCCACAAGGGGTCCCTAGGTCATCATTTTGTCATCTGTGGCCTGCACAGTTTAGACCTGGTCATTGCCTACAGACTACAGGAAGAACCCTGGTGAGTAGAAGGTGGCAGTGCTTTGGGTGGAGGTGTCTCTGAGAGAGAATGATTTAAAAACCCACTTTATTTTTTTAATTTTGCTTTAATGATCTCTGCTTTTTAGGAAAAAAAAAAAGCTTTGTTAAAATATAACTCATACATACAATTCACCGATTTAAAGTATCCAATTTGATGTTTTTAGTATATTCATAGAGTTGTACAACTATCACCATAATCAATTTTAGAACTGATTTTGATCACCCCCAAAAGAAATGCTGTGTTTATTAGCACTCATTCCCTTTATTCTCCCAACCCCCAGCCTCTGGCAACCACTAATCTACTTTCTCTATAGATTTGCCTATTATGTACATTTCATATAAATGAAGTCTTCATACAATATGAAGTATTTTGTGACTGCTTTCTTTCACTTAGCATAATGTTGTCAAGGTTCATCCATGTCATCAGTACTTCATTCCTTTTTATGAACAAATAATGTCCCATGGCATAGATATATCATATTATGTTCATCCATTTTTCAGTTGATGAACATTTGGGTTGTTTCCACTTTGGGGCTATTATAAATAATGTGGCTATGAACATTTGTGTATGCCTTTATTGTGTGGATGTATGTTTTTATTTCTCTTGGGTGTCTATTTAGGAGTGGAATTGTTGAGTCACATAGTAACTCTAAGTTTGACATTTTGAGGAACTGCTACACTGGTTTCCAAAGCAGCTGTACCATTTTACATTCTCACCAGCAGTGTGTGAATGTTCCAGTTTCTCCACATCCTTGTCAACACTTGTTATTTGCCATTTTTCAAGTTTATACCATCCTAGTGGCCATGAAGTGGTATCTCATTGTGGTTCTGATTTGCATTTTCCTAACAGCTAATGATGTTGGTCATCTTCTCATGTGCTTATCTTCTCTGCAGAAATGTCTATTCAGATCCTTTACCCATTTTTTTAAAGTCAGTTTTTTGTCTTTTTTACTCATTATTTATTATGATTTATTATTCAGGTATAAGTGTTCTTTATATAATCTGGATATAAGTCAGATATATACTTTGTAAATAATTCCTCCCATTCTGTGGGTTATCTTTCCATTTACTTTGAAAGAAAAAAGTTTTCCATTTTGAAGAAGCATGAATTATCTATGTTTTCTTTTGTTGCTTGGACTTTTGGTGTTATATCTAAAAGGCTTTGCCTAATTCAAGGGCACGAGATTTATGCCTAAATATTGGACCCTACTTCTTACAATGCTCTTTAACGGTGTGATATTGGAAACTGGGAACACTGAAACAACTGGCCTTGAGCCCATGGTCAGAGTCTCCCACTTCCAGAGTTTTAATGTGGTGGGACCGCTCTCACCATGGCATTTGGTCAACTTTGGGCACTTAATTGCAATTTTTTGTCAAGGAAGCAACTGAGTGTGTAAATTTGGGGCTAGCTAGGTCAATAGTGGTATGCATTCATTCATCTACTCCACAAATATTTCCTAAGGGCCTCCAATGTGCTTTAAACTGTTCTAGGTTCTCAGGATATAGCGCTAAACAAGGCAGACAAGATTCATGTTCTGGTGGGGCTTCTAGCTTAATGAGATAGAAAATAGATGATAGATACATAGATAGAGCACATAAGATCCATAGCAAATGAGTGCTATGTCAAGAATTCACACAGAGTGATAAGCTGGAACAACTAGGGAAAGAGCCAGGCAGAGGAAACAGAGTGCCAAAGATCTAATTTGAGGGGAGAAATACACAGCTTATTCTGGGAACACAAAGAAACCTAACGTGACTGAAGCTTATTGGGTGTCTTTGGCTGAACTACCTAGAAAGTCAGGCCCAAGCAAATGGTTAGGTGACAAGACTATAGGGAAGTGAAATCTCAGGAAAGGATGGAGAGAAAAGAGGAGTGAGTCAGGAAGAGAGGGAAAGCAACTACAAAGAGTTGTGTTACACAGCTGGTGACGGTTGCCAGAGTCGGCAGGAAGCACCATGGATTTGTAGGAGGCGGCATGGAGGTATCAGTGGATAGGCTAAAGAAGGATTCAAAAGGAAGATGCTGATTTGTGGTCTACAGAGAAGCAGTGTAATGCTTCTGAAGCTTCAAACATCTGTCGGGGGTCAGGGGAAAGAGTTCTGGTGTGGTAGAAAGAGAGAACATTTATTTGCAGGCTCCTTTCTCTCATTGCTCAATGTTAACTGATCGGCACTTCTGGTTGCATGTGAGTGGTCACCAAATAGGTGTCTGGGCAGACTAGGGAAGTCCCAAGGTGGAAGGCAAAAGGCATATGGCAGGCGGTGCAGCACTGTTGGGCTGTACCCAAGAGCAACTTGAGAGATTCAACCCAAGGTAGTGACAGAAGTAGCAGCAACCTGGCTCCATGACCACAGTCATAGCACAGACCATTGCTGGATTTGCTCTAGGAAATTGGTGTCTCATCATCCATTGAGTTGATGCATAAAATGAGTTCAATACAGCGGGCAAGGGGGAGAGTGAGGGACAATGTGGTCAGAGAGTGGCAGGACCAGGCCATGCACTGCTTTGCAGGTCAGGATAAAGAACACAAAATTTATTCTAGTTTGGAATTTACTCTAAGAACAATACAAAGCCATTGAAGGCTCTTTGTAAATTTATTTTTTAAATATATGTACAGTAAAAGTCACTTTTTAAAGGAACAGTTCGGCAAATTTTGATAAATCCATTACCACCATCAAAATTCAAAATGGTGCCATTGCTCCAAATATGCTGCTGCCCCTTATAGTCAAGCCCTCCCCCTAACCCTAACCCCTGGAAACTACTGATGTGTTTTTTGCCTCACAGTTTTGTCTGTTCGAAATGTCGTATCAGTGGGATCATACAGTATGTACCCTTTCAAGATTGGCTTCCTTCACTGAGTATAATGCATGTGAGATTCACCTGTGTTGTTGAGTCCATCAGTGGTTTATGCCTTCTTATTGTATGAATGTACTACAAGTTATTTATCAACTCACAGTTGAAGGAAGTTTAGGTTATTTCCAGTTCAGGGAAGTTATGAATAAAGCAACTGTAAATATTGGCCTACAGGTTTTTGTGTGAATAGAAGTTATCATTTCACTTGGGTAAATACGTAGGACTGGGTTTGCTGGTTCCCACAGTGAGCGTATGTTTACCTATAAAAGAAACTACCAAACTGCCTTTGACATTGCGTTCCCAGTAGCAATATACGAGGGTTCAGTTGTTCTGTATTCATTCCAGGACGTGATACAGCTAGGTGTTTGTTTCTTTGTTTTGTTTTAAACCATTTTAAATGGTGTGTAGTAGCTTTAATTTCTATTTCGCTAATAATTAAGACGTTGAGCATCTTTTCATGTGCTTATTTGCCACCTATTTAATTCCATTGTAGTATCTTTTCAAAAATTTTCTATTTCTTAATTGGTTCATTTGCTTGCTTTTTGATAAGTTTTAAGTATCCTTTATATATAGTGGATACAAATCCTTTGTCAGTTAGGTCCAAATATTTTTCTTCCACTGGGCAGAGTATCTGTTCATCCTCTTATCATGATCCTTCACATAGCAAAAGTTTTCATTTTGATGAAGTCTAATTTATCAATTTTTCCCTTTATGTATCATACTTATGGTATCATATCTAATAACTCTGCCTAATCCCAAGTCACAAAGGTTTTCTCCCAAAAGTTTTATAGTTTTAGGTTTTATATTTATGTCTATGATCCATTTTTAGTTCATTTTTGTACAACGTATAAGGTATGGGTCAAGGTTCATATTTTTGCTTATGGATATCCAATAGTTCCTACACTATTGAAAAGACTATGTTTTTCTCCATTTAATCACCTTGCACCTTTCTCAAAAATCAATTAACCCTATCTGTGTGGATTTAGTTCTGACTCACAATTCTGTTCCAATGATCCATGTGTCTGTTCTTTTGCCAGTACCACACTGTCTTGATTATTGTGGGTTTTTACTGAGTCTTGAAATCAAGTGATACAAGTCCTCCAACTTTGTCCTTCTTTTTCAAAACTGTCTTAGCTTTCTGATTTATTTTTCCTTTTCACATACACTTTCGAATCACTGTGTCACTATCTACAAAATCCCTACTGATATTTTTATTGTGATTGCATTAAAACTATAGATCAATTTGGGGAGAATTAACATCTTAAAAATGTTCAGTCTTATAATCCATGAACATGATAAGTATCTCTATTTAAGTCTTCTTTGATTTCTTTCATTATTGAGTATAAACATCCTGCACATTTTTGTTAGTCTTATAACTGTATTTCTTTTCCGGTGTGCTATTGAACATGTAAATTTCAATCTTCAATTGTTTAAGGCTTAACATGTAGAAATATGATTGGTTTTTGTATATCGACTTTTATCCTATGAATCTGATAAACTCACTCACTATTTCTAAGAATTTCTTTGTCGAATCCTTGGGGTTTTCTATGAAGACAATCATGCATTTGTGAATAGTTTTATTTCTTCTTTTCTAATCTCTATGGTTTTTATTTCTTTTTCTTATCTTTTTGTAGTTTCCAGAACTTTCAGTTCTATGCTGAAGGGGCAAGAGCAGACATCCCTGCCTTACTCCTGATTGTAGGGGGAAAGTATTCAGTCTGATTAGGAGGGTACTTTAGGTTGTGTCTCATGAAGGGAATAAGTGGTGTATCCTCTATGTATTCTAGAATCAGTATCTTAAAAGGAACCCACACATACACTCCACTGGTGATTCTGATGTCCAGATAGATTTGGAGACCACCAATCTGGAGACCACTAGTCTCTTTGCACACTTCTGGCTCTTAAATTCTATGAGACCAGCTCTTTTATTCAACAACGAATATTTATTCAGTGTTTTCTATATGCCAGGTGGAGTTTTAGGCCCTCTACACACAAAAATTTAAGCTCGGTATGTGCTCTCACCACCTTAAGTCTTATGGGGAAGACTCACACGTCTGTCTGTGTTACAATGCAGTGTTAATGCTCTAATGGAGGTATATGCTTGCTCTACCTGCTCTTAATTTCCTGGATCCTTGAAGAAGGAGAGAACACCTGCCTACTGAGATCTAACTGACGCTATATTCCTCATAGCCACCTAAGAGCCAGTCTTTTCTGGATTTTACCCACAGAGGAGTCTTCCTCTTGTTATAAAGCCTGAAAATTTGTGGATTCCCCTTGAGATAATTTGAGCCTGTCATCTTAATTAGGCTTTTTAATTTCCCCTCAGAACTCTTTTTTCCTCTTCAACAAGCTCCGTAAAAGGATCTTATCTCTTTTAAGTGTCTCTTCCTTCATTTCCAATCAGGGTGATCACATCTTTACACCTTATATCTAGATCATGTTTTTTAACTCCTACAAGTGTGTTTAATAATACATCTTCATTTAATTATAGCTCATGCGCACTAGCTAAGGATATGCTTATATACCCCAGCAAAATCACAGTATCATTGGGGGGAGGGAGGGTATAAAAGTTTTTACATTAAAATGGCTTATTCACTGCTGCCAACACAGTATTACTTCAGTACTACACTTCATCTCCAAAGTACCTTTGTGAAAAAGTAGGCTAGTAATTTTTTGACAGTGGTAGCTGAATGATCAGTTATTTTCTAAATGCTCTCATTAATAATGACTTTCTAAAATAAAAAATTTTCATCAATTGATACATTTAGTAATACTATTTTTGTTTAGTCTAAAAGTGTCCATAGAAAACAAACAGTAGGATGTCCCAAAAGTTTGAAGCAAATGTTATGGGAGAAACTGACGCAGTTGAGAAAACTTTCGTGTGAACTTTTGCGGTTTTTATATGATTAGGAAAAAACTCATTTTTCACTCTTAATGGTAACACGCTTCAACCCAGTCTTTTACTGGGAAGCTTCTTCTGTGCCAGACATGAAGGAGTTACTAAGATATATAAGCTAGTCCCCCTACTGTCAGGGAACTCTGTTTAATAGAGGAAAGAGACACATAAACAGATGGTGACATTGCAATGTGGGATGTGCTATGGTCCAGGAAGGACAGGCTTCTGTGGGAGTTCAAAGAGGGTTCTCTAATCCCGAGCCAAGGGGAGCAAGCATAAGTAAGGTCTGAAATAAAACTAGCTAACATTCACTGAGTATTTGGCATGGGCCAAGCACCCTTTTAAGCACATGGCACATGTTAGCACATCTAATCTTCACCAAAAGCCCATGAGGAAGGGCTATTACCCCACTATTACCCCACTATCTAACGAGGCTTTTTAAAAGGTTGGTGACTTGCCCAAGGTTACATAGCTCTGAAGATACAGGGTTGGAATCCAGAATAAGGTCATTAAGCATAATAATGGCCCCTCGAAGATGACCACGTCCTGGGGCTTCCCTGGTGGCACAGTGGTTGGGGGTCCGCCTGCTGATGCAGGGGACGCGGGTTCGTGCCCCGGTCCGGGAGGATCCCACATGCCGCGGAGCGGCTGGGCCCGTGAGCCATGGCCGCTGAGCCTGCGCGTCCGGAGCCTGTGCTCCGCGATGGGTGGGGCCACAACGGTGAGAGGCCCGTGTACGGCAAAAAAAAAAAAAAAAAAAAAATGACCTAATCCTCAGGACCTATAAATATATAACCCTACAGGGCAAAGGGGAAGTAAAGATACAGATGGAATTAAGATTACTAATCCATAGGCCTTAAATAGGGAGATTATCCTAGATTATCCAGGTGGGCCAATATAACCACAAGGGTCCTTAGAAGTAGAAGAGGGGGAGCAGAAGAAGAAGCAGAGGGAGATCTGAGCTACAGAAAACAGTCAGACAGAGATGCAGCTCTGCTGGCTGTGAAGATGAAAGAAGGGATCCCAGAGTGGAGGAATGTAGGTGGCCTCTAAAAGCAGGAAAAGACAAGGAGACAGATTTTTCCCTAGAGCCTTTGGAAAGGAAAACAGCCGTGCCAACACCTTGATTTCAGCCCAGTGAGTCCCATTCCAGACTTCTGAACTCCAGAACTGTAAGATAATAAATTCGTGGTTTTTAAAATTTATTTATTTATTTATTTTTAGGACACACTGTGCATCATGTGGGATCTTAGTTCCCCAACCAGGGATTGAACCAATGCCCCTGGCATTGGGAGCATGGAGTCTTAACCAGTGGACCACCAGGGAAGTCAATTTATGTTGTTTCAAGCCACCAAGTCTGTGGTAATTTGTTACAGCAGCAGTAGGGAACTAATATACAGGCCCGGGTCTTTCTCATTTAAGAGCACAAGGCTTTGACTCCAGAACACTTTTCCTGAGATTTAACTTAGAAGAATGTAAGCCAATATTTTTGCATGTGTAGCTTGGAATATTGGGCCCTAAATTCCTTACCTCATTCTCATCCACTATTAGAGGCAGCACCCACCTTCCGACCCTCATTCATCACCCAGAGACCCTCCTTGTACTTTCTCCCTATGCCCTTGGCATTTCTCAGAGCATCTTTAATTCATCTGCAAACTACAAAGATTCATTGTGTACTGATTTTCTCCTAGAACATGACCCAAACTGCCAAAGGAAAACCATACGCACAGTGCCATGATCAGAGGGGAGAAATGTGTTCATCAAACACCATGACTAATCCTATCAGCCAGGATGTCACTGCCCGGACCTGCAATTTTTGTTTAGGGTGGAGGAAAACCTAAGAAGTACCTAGTAACCTTGACAGAAGGCAGAGGTTTGCTGCATTCAGTTATACCTCAAAACATACTTGGTTTCGTTCAAGGCAAGTATACCAAAGGAAGAAGAAAATAGCTTCCCTCCCTGCATGTCCAGGCTGCTACTTTGCCCTGCCTGCAGCTCTTCAAGAATGAGTGAAGAGGAGAATCCGGCTCAGGGTACAGGAGACCATGTTTGCTGTCTATTGTTGGCTGCACAGATGCCAAGACCATGAGAGCAGGTGAAATGGAGGCTCTCTCCTGACTGCTTACTCAGGCATCAGCCAGTGATCATTACATCATCTTTGCAGTTCATCTCCCAGCCTTCAACATGTTCTCTGGGTCTCTTGTCAAGGGGCAAACAGAATGAAGTGCAGTTCACTGAGAGGATCCTTCTGACAAGGCAGCTGAAGGTGATGAGCACCAATGTTGAGGTCACAGCTGTGTGCTGGAGTCGTGAGAAATGACTGATAATAGGAATATGGCAAGGCAGTGGACGTATTTACACAACAGAAATAGACAAAGGCTACAAATCAGGCTACAAAACAGGACACCAAAGGGTCATGCTGACTGTATGCATTTTGAGACATTATGTCTATTTACTTGCTTTTGAAAACCAGCACCACAGATTCATGCCATTCAGCCTGTAGACCATGAAGACAGAAAACAAAGGACAGTCAGTCACCAAGAAAAATACAGCTTCCACGCCCAAGCACTACTCTTCAACAATTCCTTAAATCTCCATGGGAGTTTGGAGTTCAAGTACCAAATATCTATAAAAGAATTAAGATAAAAACCTAGTATGTTACACTAGAAGCTCTCCCTGGGGTTCAGGGGAAAGAGAGGCTATTTGGTAAAAATCAGAGAAGTCTTCATGAAGGAATTGATTGGGGCTTTAATCCTTATTTTACCGTCAATTACAGAGCACTTCCCATGGGCAAAACCCTGTTCTAGTTTCTGTGGGGACACAAAGATGAATCCGGATGTGGGCCCTCTCCCAGAAAAGGTTGACTTTGAGGGACCTCCAAGAAGGACCTCTGGGCATCGTGGCTCTCATTTGGGAGCTGTGCCAAGATGGTTTTCCTTGATTCCCGCTGCTCCCCCATTTTCATTTTTTCTCTCCTTGGCACCCTAACTTGACCTGTTCCTTTGTTTCTGTCTTCTCAGATTTTTGGACTTCATATCACATGCCCAAAGACTTCCATGCTCTCAGCTCACATGCCAGCCCCTCACCACACCCTAAAGCAGCCCCCATTCACACCATTCACATAAGCACACAGAGGTACAGATACGCTTTATCACATCATTCAGTTTATTTCTTTTGTGGCAGTTATCATAACCTGTACTTCGGTCATTTATTTGTTTACTTTTTTATTGTCTGTTCTACCACCACCGCCTGCCATTAGGTAAGTTCTCTAAAGGGCAGGGACCTTACCACCATCGCTCTAATACCTATTGCCACGCCTGTGCATTCAACAATAAATCTTTAATTAATCAATACAAATATAAATGAATTGCAATGATTGGACCTCAGAGGAGGGGGTGGTTACATCCAACCAGAAAGACTTTATAGAAGAAGTAGATTTTGAGCTGAACCTTGAAGGATGGGTAGGATTTGAGAGGCAGAGGGTACAGAGTGAGTAACAACGTGCAGCATAAACACAGAGAGTGGAAACCAGCAGAGGAAGAGATAATGAGGTTGCTCCGAAAAGACTGGACACCTAGCCATTGCCATCAGTTCAACCATACATTCAAAACCTATGATTCTGGAAAGAGAAACATTTTATAATTTTTCTCTACTTAAGACTGATTTCAACATTGAGCTCTACAGAATCCTCTTCCCACACAGCTTGGCTGGGAGTGGGGTGGAGGGATGAATGTTTATTTGGATTTACCTTCCCCACCTCCCTCCCCCTCCCACCCCCACCCTCAGTCAACCAGAGCAACTCTGCTTTAACCTATTCTATCTGTCTGTGCTTTTATGTAAGCTGTGATTTAGGGAAAAGATCCCATCTTTCTTTCTTTATCTTCCTGTGCAATGAAAATATTTCTTTATCTTCTATTTTCAACTCTCATGGAAAAATATACACTTCTCTATTTTTCCTTCTTAAATAAGACTTTTTTCCAGAGATTTAGATCCCTTACCATATATAGATTTTGCAGAGTAAAGATTCATTCTTTTAAGAAGATAACACTTTTGAAATACAGATTCTTTCTTCTTTCCTATGGTTCCTATGAGCCATACATAGATCTATTTGGAAAGTATGTTTAGGACTATGTAGAAAGACAGGACTATATCATGGACATGTTTAAAGAAATGGAAATGGAGAAAATATATTTAAATATCTAGGTAGAAAAAATTGTCTTCTGGGTCCTGGGACAGTGTGCCAAATTTTAAGGGTGAATTGAAATAAATGGAGTAGCTGTAAAATATTCTGAACTGCATTCAAAAGATAATCATTAAAATTCAAAGTACACTTATCAGCTCTGACACTTTTATGTTGCATTCTGCCTCTGACAGGTTTAGGTCTTCTAGTAATTTATTTCAAATCAAAAGGAGAATCAATGCCCACCCCCCTTCTTACCCTATGATTCAAATACCAATTCCTTCACAGATCACATCTTTTGTTTCCACTTAAAAAGCACCCCTACACAAACCATTATCTGCCATGGCCTGATCAAGAAACATGTCATTTTATCTTGACTGGTATTAAGAACTTTGACATCCAAAAAGATTCAGAAATACTCCTATTGATTAATCCTTACATGGTATTAGCAGTCGAATCCCTGCTACAGTAAATTCAGGGTAATTAAAATTGTATGATGATAAGTCTCATCCACCTAGTAGCCCATTTATTTCAAGAAATTCTAATAAACGAAAAAATTTGGAGTTCAATTACAATGAGATTTGGTCAATATTTTTAATATCTTGGTGAAAAGTATGGGAGTAAAACTGATGGTCTGACACAAAGACACAAAATTTAGGATTAAAGGTCATGATATTTTGAGGATTCTCTTGTCCCATCAAGTTATACAATCTCTACTTCTGGTGCTGACCTTCATATTAGAATGCCTTAGTTTCTAGTTCCAGTATATTGTGAAGTGCAGCAGTGGATTCATGCCCATGAAATCCACGCACACCACCACCCAGAAGCATCTGGCTTAATAGGATGGTGGAATGGCCTGTTGAATACTCAACTGTAGCACCAGTTGGAAAACAAAACTCTGAATGAAAAAGACAAGATGCAGTTATGCTTTAAGTTAACAACCAAGATAAGGTGGTGTTTCCTCGATAAGCAAAATATACAGGTCCAGGCTGCATAGAATGAAATTTTGCCACAATATGAAATTTGCAACAATATGAATGAACTTGGAAGGTATTTTGCTTAGTAAAATAAGTCAGACAGAGAAAGACAAATACTGTATGGTATCACTTATATGTGGAATCTAAAAAATACAACAAACTAGTGAATATAACAAAAAAGAAACAGACTCACAGATATAGAGAACAAACTAGTGGTTGCCAATGCGATGAGGGAAGGGGGAGAGGCAAGATAGGGGTAGAGGATTAAGAGGTACAAACCACTACGTAAAATAAATAAGCTCAAAGGATATATTGTACAGCATGGGAATATAGCCAATATTTTATAATAACTATAAACAGAGGGAGTATAACCTTTAAAAATTGTGAATCACTATGTTGTACACCTGAAACATATATAATATTGTAAGTTAACCGTACCTCAATGAAAAAAGATTTTAAAAAATTGATTCAATGACTTTGGGAAGTTTTTATTTCTTCATTTTGGGGAAACAGTGAGGAATGTCTTTGGTTGTACAAAATTTAGTTGCATTTAGTTAGGTGAAAGCATAAAGAAGTTTTTTGTTATTGTATGGAAGTATGAACATGTAGGAAAGATGGTTATAAATACTGAGTAGCCAATGGAATGAACTATGTCAGTTATTAAACTACTGCCTCTCAGTTCAACCCACTCTCTATACTCTGCTGGAGACTACAACACTCTTCTCTCAGTAATTAATAAAACAAAATCATAGGCAGAAATTTATCAAGAATATAGACGTCCTAAAAATAATACTATTGACTTGACCTAGCTGACCTAGAACACTCCACCCAACAACAGCAAAATACACTTTTCAAGTGTATATGGAACATTAACTATAACAGACCATATTTTAGGGGCTCCCCTGGTGGCGCAGTGGTTGAGAGCCTGCCTGCCGATGCAGGGGACAGGGGTTCGTACCCCTGTCCGGGAAGATCCCACATGCCGCGGAGCGGCTGGGCCCATGAGCCTGCGCGTCCGGAGCCTGTGCTCCGCAACAGGAGAGGCCACAACAGTGAGAGGCCCACGTACCGCAAAAAATAAATATATAAAAATAATAGACCATATTTTATACCATGAAACAAACTTTAGCAACTTTAAAAGAATTGAAATCTTACAAAGTGTGTTCTCTGCTCATAACAGAATTAAACTAGAAATCAACAACAGAATGATCTGGAAGATCCCAGGTATTTAGAAATTAAGTTCCCAAATAACTGGAAATTAAATAACATATTTCTAAATTACATATTGGTTAAAGAAGAAGTTTCAAGGGAAGTTAGAAATATTTTAAGAGAGGAGTGTTGGTATCTCTGACTATAATTGTGGATTTGTCTATTTGTTCTTAGAGTTCTCTTGCTTTTTGCTGCATGTATTTTGAAGCGCTGTTACTAGATGCATAAACATTTAGGAGGTTTGTGTCCTCTTAAATGACCAGTTAATCATGATGAAATGATTCTCAGTATCTCTGGTAATAGTCTTTGCTCTGAAATCTACTTTGTCTAATATTAATGTAACCACTCCAGTTTTCTTTGATTAATAATAGCATGGTATATATTTTAATTCTTTTATTTTTAACTTATTTGTATCTTTAAAGTTGGTTTCTTGTAAGCAAGATATAATTGGGTTTTGCCTTTTATCCAATCTGACAATCGTTGCCTTTTTATTAGAGTGTTTGGGCCATTTACATTTAACGTGATTACAGATATGTTTGGGTTTAGAACTTAGAAGCAGGAGTTATTCAGTCATCTTATCCCTATTCAGGGAGAGCCTAGCAGAGAATAAAACCAACATAGCAGAAATCAGAGCTATAAGATGAAGAGAAACCAGGTCCTGGTGACATTATCTGAGCCACTGAATCTGGCTGTCCCTATGGCTGCAGTAACCCTGGATCTTCAACAATCTCCATAAATCCCCTTTTTAGTTAAGTCAATTAGGGTTGAGTTTCCTATTCAACCTTAACTTCTACCTGAAGGAGTCCTAACTGATATAAGAAGTTTTCTCTCTGAATAGGCATGACTTGAACATGTTTGTAGGTTAAGAGGAGCCTAGTTGAGTAGAAAATTATTTAGGAGATGAATAACATAAGAGAATAATACACCTTTATTTATTTATTTAGCCAGGGTAATACAATAGTTTCTTATATTTTATTTTTGTTATATGTACATGTCTGTTACCATCCAGAGAAAGTGCCTCTGAGGCAAAGTAAGAGCTCAACATCCAAAGAATGATTATATGCCATGGTCTACTTACTAAAAGCAGAACTCCTTCTAGAATACCTTTTGAATTCCTACAACTCCCTCAACCCTCATTTATTTATATGGCTAGCTCCCAGTTAGCCTTCAAGAATTAGTTCAACAGTGTCAAACTCTGGAAGTGTGTCCCTTTAATTTTTCCTCAACCTTATCCCACTCCTAAGCTAAATTAGGGTCCTCTCTTTGATGTCGCATAATGTTTCCTGCATATGGGGATCAGAGCCCTTTTAACCACCATGTGGCCACTTGATTGCCAGAACCATGAGGGTACCTCCTGACTGTGGTGAGCTCCTTTAAACCATAGGGAGGCACAGTAAATGCAGGGAAATGAGAGTTGGGAAGAAACTAGGTAACTGCTACTGTCTCAGACACCCTCTATTCAACTCCGTGTACGCTAATGAAAGAGTCTGTAATTTGCTGCTCTGATATAATGAAAAGCATCAGAAGAAACTCATTTTTTCTTAATGTCTAGGGTCTGCTTCTACTAACAGCCTTGTTGGTCTGGCTATATTTACCAAGCTTTGAGACTAAAGGGAAAATAAATTGCACCTAATTTACATGAAGTTAGAAGCTTAGGAAGAACGGTTTTCATCTGACTGCACACAGTATTGTGGAAGGAGAGAAACAGGCACGTACATGCAATTATTTTTCTTCTAGGCTTCCATTAATTTAAGGGCAAAAAAGCCCTGCCACATTTCTGAGTTCTTACTTCTACCTGGTGTGCTGCTGAAAATCAGAATTGATTAGAGAAGGAAGGGGTCTATGCCTTTCTTTGTCTGTGGTTTCCCTTTCAACAAGTCCCCTGATGTTTCACTGGACTGAACAGAGGTGGCGCAAATTGCAAATCGCCATGGCAGGATGGTGAGATGGGATGCAGGCAAAAGCTTTTCCTGGACCACACAGAATTGAACTCAGTAAGTGTGAAAATTGTCCATTTTTTAAAAGTATTTTAGCTCCCTACAGCCAGTTAATGTGAACAACAAACAAAGCAAACTGCCAACTCCATATTCAGTCATTTCCTTCAAATTGATTCTTTCCTTAGTCATTCAATATTAAAATCCATTTCCTTTAGCATAGAGTTTGAGAAACTGAGGGAAGATGTTCAAAACATGACAGAACATGACACAAGACAGTATGTGAAATTGGCTACATGAATTATCAAAGGTGAGTCATGGTCAAACTTGTTATGCTAAAGTATGGTCCTCAGAGATCGTTAGTTGAGATGGACACTTAAAGCAAAGATAAACCATGAGTGCCATCTCTCTTAACCCAGGCTCTCTAGGAAGATGAGCCTGAGGCAAGGATTAAAATATGGATGTTTTCTTTGAGAGGTGCAAAGCCCAGGAGGCAGTGAGGGTGGAACTGCAAAGAGCTGGTCATTCAACAGTTTCATTTGCTGGTGCTATGGAACTTCTCTAGAAGGGCTGCAAAAAGGAACTGCATCTCAAAGAATTCTATAGAGGGAAGAAAGGAAGTGGGATTTATCTGCCCAGCTCACTTCCATTTCCCATTTCCGGTTAGTTAAGGTCTATCCCCCTGCATCAACTTGTTGTGTCATCCAGCCCCCTGGTGGCCACTGGGAAAACAAAATTCCACATCTGCAGGATAGCACTCCATCCAGATCTGCAAGTAGGAGTGACTTGGTATAGATGAGCTCTGTATGCGGGGTATGTGGTCCACGACAGTCTGGGGCTTCAATTTGGGGAGCCCTGCAAAGACTCTCACTACTTACCATTGAGATGTGCCCCTGGTCAAGGCTGTATTGGGGCAGTTCAATGTGGAAAGCATGCAATCAAAAAATAATAAAGGAACACTCATTAGAAATTTGGTATTCAGCTAGGCTCTGTAGAGGATACAAAGATGTTTATAACTCAACCCTTGCCCTTAAAATATCCAAACATACACAAAGATTTGAGTTCTGAGCTACTAAAGCCATTGGAATTTCCAGGGCAGGGTACCTGAGAAGAGGGAGCTGCACAGAGGAGGGGCCCCAGAAGTGTAAATAAGCATCCACTATACCTCCTTGGCCAAGGGTTAATGTATTAGCTGTCCATTTCTTCTTAACCCCAACAGTGAGAAGCTTAAGACAACACACATTTCTTGCAGTTTCTGTAGCTCAGGAATCAATCCATTCATGGGCCCTCTCTTTCAGGACTTTCATAAATTCACATATCTGGTTGTTGGTAAGATTCAGTCCCTTCAGAGCTGTTGGACTGAGGGAATTATTCTTTGTTGGCTTTAGGCCAGAGGCTACCCTCGGTTTCTTGCCACTTGGGCCTCTTCAATATGACAGCTTGCTCATCAAAGCCAGCAAGTCTGCTAACATCTAGAAGTCATGACATGCTACAACCTAATCACAGAAGTGATATGTCATCTCTTTTGCTGTATTTTATTGGTTAGAAGCAAATCACTAGTTCCAGCCCACACTCAAGGGAAGAGGATTATATAAGGGTATGAATATTAGGCAGTGGGGGACCATTGAGGGCCATCTTAGAAGTCAACCTACCATATTTGGACTGCGCATGTTCAAGACAAGATCTATAAGGCCCTGAAGAGATTGAATCTTAAAGGGCTAACAGCTGGGAAAGCTAGAATGGAGATACCTTACTGATAACTAGAAAAGCCCCAAGTATTAGGAAATTAAACAGCACACTTGTAAATAGCCCATGGAAAAAAAGTCACAGGGAAAATTAGAAAATATTTTAAACAGAATGGTAATGAAAGTACAACATATAAAAATCTGTGGGCTGAAACTAAAGCTATAATTAAAGGGAATGTTATAACCTAAATGTTTATATGAGAGAATAAGATTTAAAATCAATGACACCTAAAGAAAATAGAAAAAGACAAGCAAATTAAACTAAAATAAGTGGGAAGACAAACATGATAAAGATACAACAGAAATCAATGAAATAGAAAAACAGACAATACAGAAAATTAATAAAACCAAAAATTGATTCTTTGAAGAGGTCACAGCTGATGAACCCCTAATCAACAGAAAAATAGAGAAAACACACATTACCAATAGCAGGATTGAAAGAAGGACTAGCACTACAGAAACCACAATACTGAAAGTATAATAAGGGAATAATATCATCTTTATGCCAAAAAATTCAATAACAGATGAAATGGGAGAATTCCTTGAAAAACCCATACTTATCAAGTAATGGAATTGGTACATGACAGAAGCTTTCTTGGCCCCTGTTTGCCACAAAATCTTAAACAGCAAAGGGAAAATTACAAGAAGTGCTAAAGGAAGCTCTTCAGAATAAAAGGAAATGACACCATGTGTTAACTCAGATCTACAGGAAAGAATGAAGAGCACCACAAATGGTAGGATATGGATGAATATTAAAACTATGTATTTTTCTTTCTCTTCTCTTAATTTATGTAAAAGTCATATTTGACTATTTAAAGCAAAAATTATAACAGTATTGTTGGGTTTAAAATGTATACAGATACATTATTCCATTTATAAGAAATGTCCAGAATAGGAAAATCTAGAGAGACAAAAAGTAGGTGAGTTGTTGCTGGAGGCTGGGGGTAGAGGGGAAACAAGGGAAGCTCCTAATGGATATGGGGTTTCTTTTTGGAGTGATGAAATATTCTGGAATCAAACAGTGGTGATGGTTGTACAATTTTTTTAATATAATTTAAAAAATACTGAACTGTACACATTAAGGGGGTAAGTTTTATGGTATGTGAATTGTATCTCAAAAAATATATATAGATGTAATATACATATGGTAAAAATAGCAAAAAGAAAGGGGGAAATGCAACTAGACTATTGCAAGGTTTCTACATCTTTCTTGAAGTAATTCTACATAAAGTCTAAGAGAATTGTGATAAATTAAAGATGCACAGTATAATCCCTAGAGCAATGAATAAAAACTAAACAGAAAGAGCACAGGACAGTGGTCCATGAGAAAAGGGAAACTAACAACCAGGCCCTATACTTATCCCAGCTAGTTGCCTAGAGGCAATTTCATAGTCACTGGTACAGCTAGGTGGAGTCAAAGAGAACATTTTGGCCTCACTGAAATAGATATGGAGTTGGAGTTTGGGGAGACCAAGGCAGCTGGGAATCGTGGGCCTGGCATCTGGATTGAAGGGAAAAATGCAAGAAGACTCAATAATTTGCTTATGGGTCTGCCTGAGTCTTTGATGAGTGCTGGGTTAGGTGTGCATAGAGTAGAATTTCACAGAGAGGCAAAAAATGACCAGACAGTTGTAAATATAAAGTTCCCAAAATATAGCCAATATTTTGTAATAACTGTAAATGGAGTATAACCTTTCAAAATTGTGTAATTAATTAATTTAATTTAATTCCCCTGAGCTCACATCTCGTGGAAAGACAAGAGATCTGACCAGCGATGGTAGAAGGGCCTCAGTGATCACCCAGGGAATCCCTAAACACAATAAAATAGGATCTCAGCTATAGTACCTTGCTTAGTGGGTAAACCCTAGACATGCAGCAAAAGAATATCAGTGCAAAGAGTTTCCACCTTAAGAAACAAGATCTTTCTTCTTTTTTAATATATGGAAACTCTCATACATTGCTGGTGGGATTGCAAAATGGTACAGCAACTTAAGAAGACAGTTTGGTGGTTTCTTACAAAACCAAATATATTCTTCTCATACAAGTAATCATACTCTTTGGTATTTACCCAAAGGAATGAAAACTTAGGTCTACACAAAACCAACACACAGATGTTTATAGCAGCTTTATTCATAATGCCATAAGTTGAAAGCAACCAAGATGTCCTTCAGTAAGTGAATGGATAAATAATCTGTGGTACATCTAGACAATAGAATATTAATCAGCACTAAAATAAAATGAGTTATCAAGCCATGAAAAGACAGGGAAAAACCTTAATCATATTACTAAGCAAAAGGAGCCAATCTAAAAAGACTGCATACTGTATGATTCTAACTATAGGACATTCTGGAAAAGGCAAAAACTAACAAGATCAGCGGTTTCCAGGGGCTAGCAAGGATGGAACAGGTGAAGAGTCAGAGAACAGAGGATATTTAGAGCAGTGAAAATACTCTGTATGGTACTATAATGGTAGATACACGTCATTACAATTTTGTCCAAACCCATAGAATATACAATGCCAAGTGTGAACCCTAATGTAATCTCTGGATTTGGGGGGACTATGATGTGTCTATGTAGGTTCATCAATTGTAACAAAGGCTCTACTCTGGCGGGGAACATGGATAATGGAGGAGGCTGTATGTATACAGGGGCAGAGGGTATATGAGAAATCTCTGTACTCTGTTTGATTTTGCTGTGAACCTAAAACTGCTTTAAAAAATAAAATCTGTTTTTAAAAAGTTCATTTATTCTCTGATCAACAATAGCATTAAGAATTTATCTCACAGAGCTTCCCTGGTGGTGCAGTGGTTGAGAGTCCGCCTGCCAATGCAGGGGACACGGGTTCGTGCCCCAGTACGGGAAGATCCCACATGCCGCGTAGCGGCTGGGCCCATGAGCCATGGCTGCTGAGCCTGCGCATCCGGAGCCTGTGCTCCGCAGCGGGAGAGGCCACAACAGTGAGAGGCCCGCATACCGCAAAAAAAAAGAATTTATCTCACAGATATACCTCTCTGTGAAAACAAAAAAAAATTTCCAGGGAATTTTATTGCAATATTTTTATAGCAAGAGCCTGGAAACATTCTTAATATCCATCAATATAAGATTGGTTAAATAAATTATGGTACATCCATACAATAGAATATAAAGGAGTCACTTAAAAGAACAAGGCATTGTGGAAAACGTTATGACAGTTCCTCAAAAATTAAACATACATCTATCTAGCCATATGATCTACCAGTTCCATTTCTGGGTATATACCTAGAAGAATGGAAGCAGGGACTCAAATGGATACTCGTACACTCATGTTCATAGCAGGATTATTCACAGTGGCCAAAAAGTAGAAGCAATCCAAGTGTCCATGGACAGATGAATGGATAAACAAAATGTGGTATATACACACAATGGCATATTATTCAGCCTTAAAATGGATGGAAATTCTCATACGTGCTATAACATGGATGAACCTTGAAGACTTTATGCTAAGTGAAATAAGTCAGCCACAAAAGGACAAATACTATATAACTTCACTTATATGAGGTATTGAGAGTAATTAAATTCTTAGAGATAGAAAGTAGAATGATGATTGCCAGGGGCTGGGGGAGGGGAACACAGGGCATTAGTGTTTAATGGGTGTGGAGGTTCATTTGGGAAGATGAAAAATCTGGAACTGGACAGTGGTGATGGTTGCACAACAATGTGAATATACTCGATGCCTTTGAACTGTACAATGAAAAATAGTTAAAATGTAAATTTTGGCTATGTATATTTTGCCAAAATTTAAAAAAAAATACTACCTCAAACTGAAATCATTTGATGATGCAACAGAAATAAATAAAAGCTTAAGTTCAGAAACAGAAAAAAAGATCGGTTCTGTGCATACTGATACAGTACAATGATGAGTATTTTAAATTTTAAAAAAATGAGGGTAGAACAATGTGGATAATATGCTACCATTAGTTTTAAAAGAAAAGAATATTCTTGTGTGTGTGTGTATATAAGTGAAATATTTATAAATACAGGATATAAACACACATATGACTGTATATAACTGTCAGGATGCACAGGTAGCTGATAGAATCAAGCTCCTGGGGTGGAGAATTGGTTGGTTAGTGGTTGGGAGTCTCAGGAAAGTCATTTTCAAATATGTATCCTCTTCTGACTTCCCTGGTGGCGTAGTGGTTAAGAATCCGCCTGCCAATGCAGGGAACACAGGTTCGAGCCCTGGTCCGGGAAGATCCCACATGCTGTGGAGCAACTAAGCCCATGTGCCACAACTACTGAGCCTGTGCTCCCCACGAGCCGCAACTACTGAGCCCATGTGCCACAACTACTGAAGCCTGCATGCCTAGAGCCCGTGCTCTGCAACAAAAGAAGCCACCGCAATGAGAAGCACATGCACCACAAAGAAGAGTAGCCCCCGCTCATTGCAACTAGAGAAAAGCCTGTGACCCAATGCATCTAAAAAATAATAATAATAAATAAATGAATACATTTATACAAAAAACTAAAATACATATTACTAACTGAAAGAAGCCAATCCAAAAATGGGCAGAAGACCTAAATAGACATTTCTCCAAAGATATACAGATTGCCAACAAACACATGAAAGCATGCTCAACATCATTAATCATTAGAGAAATGCAAGTGAAAACTACAATGAGATATCATCTCACACTGGTCAGAATGGTCATCATCAAAAAATCTACAAACAATAAATGCTGGAGAGGGTGTGGAGAAAAGAGAACCCTCTTGCACTGTCGGTGGGAATGTAAATTGATACAGCCACTATGGAGAACAGTATGGATGTTCCTTAAAAAACTAAAAATAGAACTACCATATGACCCAGCAATCCCACTACAGGGCATATACCCTGAGAAAACCATAATTCAAAAGAGTCATGTACCAAAATATTCATTGTATCTATATTTACAATAGCCAGGACATGGAAGCAACCTAAGTGTCCATCAACAGACAAATGGATAAAGAAGATGTGGCACATATATACAATGGAATATTACTCAGCCATAAAAAGAAACGAAACTGAGTTATTTGTAGTGAGGTGGATGGACCTAGAGTCTGTCATACAGAGTGAAGTAAGCCAGAAAGAGAAAAAAAAATACCGTATGCTAACACATATATATGGAATCTAAAAAAAAAAAAAAAAGGTCATGAAGAGCCTAGGGGCAAGACAGCAATAAAGACACAGACCTACTAGAGAATGGACTTGAGGATATGGGGAGGGGGAAGGGTAACCTGGGACGAAGCGAGAGAGAGGCATGGACATATATACACTACCAAACGTAAGGTAGATAGCTAGTGGGAAGCAGCCGCATAGCACAGGGAGATCAGCTCGGTGCTTTGTGACCACCTAGAGGGGGTGGGATAGGGAGGGTGGGAGGGAGGGAGATGCAAGAGGGAAGAGATATGGGGACATATGTATATGTATAACTGATTCACTGTGTTATAAAGCAGAAAGTAACACACCATTGTACAGCAATTATACTCCAATGAAGATGTTTAAAAAAAAAAAAAAAACATGGGCAAAGACCTAAACAGACATTTCACCAAGGAAGACATATAGATGGCCAAGAGGCACATGAAAAGATGCTCAACATCACCAATTATTAGAGAAATGCAAACAAAAACTATAATGAGGTATCACCTCACGCCAGTCAGAATGGCCATTATCAATAAATCTAGAAACAATAAATGTTGGAGAGGGTGTGGAGAAAAGGGAACTCTCCTGCACTGTTGGTGGGAATGTAAATTGATACAACCACTGTGGAAAACAGTATGGATGTTCCTTAAAAAACTTAAAATAGAACTACCATATGACCCAGCAATCCCACTACTGGGCATATACCCTGAGCAAACCATAATTCAAAAGGAGTCATGTACCACAATGTTCATTGCAGCTCTATTTACAATAGCCAGGATATGGAAGCAACCTAAGTGTCCATCGACAGATGAATGGATAAAGAAGATGTGGCACATATATACAATGGAATATTACTCAGCCATAAAAAGAAACGAAACTGAGTTATTTGTAGTGAGGTGGATGGACCTAGAGTCTGTCATACAGAGTGAAGTAAGTCAGAAAGAGAAAAATAAATACCGTATGCTAACACATATATATGGAATCTATAAAAAAATGGTACTGATGAACCTTGTTGCAGGGCAGGAATAAAGAAGTAGACATAGAACATGCACTTGAGGACATGGGGTGGGAAGGTGAAGCTGGGTGAAGTGAGAGTAGCATCAACATATATATACTATCAAATGTAAAATTGTTGGCTGGTGGGAAGCAGCAGCAAAGCACAGGGAGATCAGCTCCGTGCTTTGCGATGACCTAGAGGGGTGGGATAAGGAGGATGGGAGGGAGGCTCAAGCGGGAGGGGATATGGGGACATGTGTATGCATAAGGCTGATTTGCTTTATTGTGCAACAGAAACTAACACGGTACTGTGAAGCCATTATACTCCAATAAAGATTTATTAAAACAAAAACAACTAAAGTGACATCTCAGTGACATCACACTACATGCCCATCATGAGTCAGCTGGGGGTTCTACTCTGATTTCTTCTTACTCCAACACCCAGGCTTACAGAGCAGCCCCCATTTGGAGTGTTGTCAGGCAGTGGGCCAGAAATAAAAAGAGTGATGAATTGTGCATTGATTTTTAAAGCTTTCATTCAGAAATAACACACATCAGTTTGAATCACTTTCATTGACCAAAGCAAGTTACATGCTTGGGTTCAGTCATAGAGTCAGCACATATTGAATTTAATTAGGTTTGGAATATGCCAGGTGGGTGTGATGGAGGAATAGAGCCAAGGGAGGAGTGTTTGAAATAATGGACTTCTGTGTCTGACCTGGATAAGAAAAGAAGTGAGGTCGTGATGGGATGTTTGACAGCGATGGGGTCAATGAATTGGAGACCTCTGTAAGACTGAAGATGAATGGTCTTGGGAGGAACTTCATGTTTATTGGGAATGACACACGTAAAGAGGGTTTGGTGGGGGGTACAATTCAACCCACAACAACTAACTGCCTTCTATTTTTCTTATTTATTTAAATATATGTATATATTTTTTAAAAATTTCCCCCTGCTAGAGTGTAAGCTGCAGAAGAGCAGGTACTTTGTCCTATTCACCATTATATCCACAATGGTTAGAACAGAGCCCAGAATGAGTAATGGGTGTCTTTTCTTTCCACAACACTCCTGAGAAAAGCTGATAAATGATCCCATCACCCTGGCCTGATAGACAGACTCCAAAGATGATACCATTACTTTCTCCCCTCCCTGGGCCTTTCTTCCACTGAGCAGTGGAGTTTATTTTTCCTTCTTTCTAACCTAAGAAAAACCTAGGACTGCTTTGATGAACAGAACGCAGTAGAAACATATTCTGGGACCCCTCAGCCCAGGCCTTAAGGCTAGAAGCTTCTACTTCCTTCCTCTTGGAACTCAGTTGCCATACTGTACAAACGAACCACATGGAAAGGCTATATGGAGGGGAACCAGGTCCTCTGACAGCTACAGCTGAGCTCTCAGCTGACAGCCAGCACCAACTACCAGTCATATGAATGAACTGTCTTGGACGGTCCAGCCCAGTCTAGCCTCTGCAGCCCCATAACACCCCATGGAAGAAAGCAACCTCCCAGCTAAGACCAATCAACCACCAGATTCACACACACAAAATACAATGGTGGTTGTCTTAAACCACTAAGTTTTGGGGTGATTTTTTGAATTTTTACACAGTGATAGATAACTGAAACAAAAATTGGCACCTAGTAATGCAATGCTGCATAAGCAAAACCTAGAACATGTAGAACTGGCTTTGGGAGCAGAAGGTGGATAGAGGCCTGAAGACTTTCAAAAAGGCTATTAGTGAAGGCTGGCAGAGCAGTGAGGAGATTGCTACTGATTGCTAGAGCAAGGGGTAAGCCATGTGTATACCAGAAGAGATTTTATTGAAACTGTTGCCTGGGGTAACAACACAAATAGAAAGGGTGCCTCATGAACTTGTGGATCCGGCTAAGGAGATTTCCAGGCAAAATGTTGAAAGTGTCAACTGGCTTCTTTTAGTTTCCTATGCTACGATAAAATACAAGAAGAAAGGAATGAGCTAAATAAAGAACTATTTGAGCAGAATTTAGAAGAAATATAGACAGTCCAGGGAAATCTTCTAGGCAGCAAAATATTTTCAAATTAAGAAATGGCCTTAAGGCAAAGATCAAATCTAGGGTGTTGCCAGTAAAACAGAGCTTCAGTGTAAAATTCATACCAAAGGTGCAGCTCCAAGATCTTTTGCAAAGACCTTGGAAAGATTTAAGTTGTACCCGAGAGACCCTTAAGCCAGACAAAAAATACTTCTAAAAATTTTAAGGGCATGACTTGCAGACCCCAACAAGAGAGCTTCTAAGAATGTTAACGTTGTTATTCCACAGCACCTCAAATCAACTTTGATGCCACTGTATATCTAGTAAACTTGCAAAAGTAAATAAGAATATTAACAATCCAATGCGGATGTAGCTTCAGGGAAACGTATTGTTGGTGATGCTGTAAAACTCTTTCAGTCTTTTTGTAAAAGCAATCTGGCAATAGGTAACAAAATGTTCATGTCTTTTTCCCAAAGAATTCATCTTTAGGAATTTAGACCTAAGGAAATGACCCCCAAGAGATAATTTTAAAAGCCACTGATCTAAACAAGCCTTCACAGTCACATTGTTTATAATAGAAAGAAACTGGAAAGAGCCCAAATGTCTAAAAATAGAGCTATGGATGAGCAAACTGTGGCATATTTACATGATGGACTGCTCTATAATCATTAAAAAGACAAGTTTATGGATTGTGTTGACTCAAGGTTATGTGGGTTTGAAATATTATTAATAAAGAGGAAAGTACAAAATGATAAGTGCAAAGCTATTTTAACTCCATAAAAATAAGTACTTCTATTTTTCTTTTTTTCTTTTGCGGTACGCAGGCCTCTCACTGTTGAGGCCTCTTCCATTGCGGAGCACAGGCTCTGGACGCGCAGGCTCAGCGGCCATGGCTCACGGGCCCAGCCGCTCCGCGGCATGTAGGATCTTCCTGGACCGGGGCACGAAACCGTGTCCCCTGCATCAGCAGGCGGACTCTCAACCACTGCACCACCAGGGAAGCCTGTCTATCTATTTTTAATAAAATAAAGAAAATGTGCACATAACAATTTAATGTTTGGTATGTTTTAAACTTAAAGTGCTTGATATCCTAGTTTGAAAGGGTAAAGAGGATACTTTTGGTAATTACTAGGAAAAAAGTTAAGGGAAGTTAACATGTGTATATATATGTGACAGGGACCTACCTTATACTCAGCCCTTTGACACAACAACAGAACTAAAGAAGAGTAAGATATTATCCCTGGGCTCATTAACATTCAAGAAACAAACAAACAAACAAAAACAGGGTAGATTATAGCGTAGATGAATTTTTTTTGTTGTTGAATTCTGTGGAAAAGACCAAAGGGATTTTCTTTTTCTTTCTTTCTGGCCGCGCCTCGCGGCTTACGGGATCTTAGTTCCCTAACCAGAGATTGAACCCATGCCCTTGGCAGTGAAAGTACAGAGTCCTAACCAGAGTGCCAGGGAATTCCTCAAAGGGATTTTCAAATTGTGTTTTTAGAAATTCTAAGTTTTATAAAAACTTGCTAGAGTTCTGTATTTTGTAAATGGAATTAGGCTTTAGGTAATATTGTGAAATTATACATTTTTAACCTATCATTTTTACTAAAAATGTTGATTTTTAACTATCGTCTTTGTTTTAAAATGTTCTTTTAAAACGCTTGAGCAGGGCTTCCCTGGTGGCGCAGTGGTTGAGAGTCCGCCTGCCAATGCAGGGGACGCGGGTTCGTGCCCCGGTCTGGGAAGATTCCACATGCCGCGGAGTGGCTGGGCCCGTGAGCCATGGCCGCTGAGCCTGCATGTCCGGAGCCTGTGCTCCGCGGCGGGAGAGGCTCACATACCGCAAAACAAAACAAACAGACAAAAAAAACTCTTGAGCATTATGGGAAAAAACGAAGGAGAAAGTAAAAAATATATATATCACCTAAAATCAATCCTATCTCTGAGAAATAATCATTGTTAACATTTTGTAAACATCATTTCAGCCAGGTTCATTTAGTCAGGGTTCAACCAGAGAAACAGAACGAGTAGGAAAGATATTTTCATAGATTTATTGCAAAGAAATTGTTTACACAATTGTGGTGGCTGATTACACAAGTCTGAAATCAATAGGACAGGCCATAAGGAAGGACAGGATGGAACTCTGGGGCATAGGCTGAAGCAACTGCACACAGGCAGAATTTCTTCTTCCTGAGGAAACCTCAGCTCTGCTCTTAAAGGCCTTTCAGCTGAATCAGACCCACCCAGATTATCTAGGGAAAAATCTTTAAACTTAACTTAAAGCCAACTGATCATGGATTTTAATCATATCTAAAAAATACCTTCACAGCAACACCTAGATCAGGGTCTTATTGAATAACTGAAAAGTTTAGCCTAGTCAAGTTGACATGTCAAAAACACCATCACAGTCCAGCCCTTGTCAACATGGCACCCATACGCACCTCTTTAAACCATACTTAATCTCCAGATAAAGACAGTAACAAGTCATACTTCTTGACATGATATAATTATCATGTGTACAACCAAAATCACACTAATCCTTTCTCTAGAAGAGCATGCAAAGTCCTTAGGTATTGTTCACTCTTCTCCTTTGATATTCTATACTGTGATATAGATATTCTATTCTATACTGTATATCACTATACTGTGATATAAATTTACCTTTTACAAATACATCTTATGTTTGATGATAAGGGGATAAGAGAGGGAAGAAAACAAAATATTTGCTTAACATATGTACAACCATATTCATAAAAATTAAGGAAGAAGTACTTATCACAATTAGTCCTCGTTTCTGCATCTAGTCACCTGGTCATAGTATTTACAACTACATTCTTCTAATTTTCATTCCATTTTCTCTTTGCCCTCAGCAAGCACCTCAACCAGACATGGTTCTTTACCTGGTAGGGTGACCCAGGACTTCTTTTCCAAAGAGGCTGGGACATTAGCAGGCCAGCCTGAATTGGGTCGTTGTAGTTTTCCATCGACTTTAATCACTGAGCATGGTAGTACAGAGAAACACCCTTTAGGGATTTCCTGATTCCAGGCATACTCTTTCTCACTGCCATTGTGTAATGGATGCCCAGTTTCTCCTTGGTAATCAGGATCACTCATCCTTCTTTGCCTACTGATTTGCAGAAATGAGGACCCCAAAGTGACCAGGTGATGGTCTCAACTTCCATCTCAATGGAATCATTGTTGTGTCTCCTGGTAGAACTATTCCTCCCTTTGGAATTTACATCTCTAGACCAGCAAAGCCTAAAGACACAGGGATGGAAAGAAAAAATTTGCTAGTAGAGTACCAGCCACTCACATTTCTACCCTTTGATAGACTCATGAATCCTGGCTACGGGAGACATAGCCTCATATATTGGACGCTGATTTAGAGCACATACAGAAACCTAGAGGTCATTTCCTAACCCTGCAAGGTATTATCAAGTAAGTCTTCAAAAGGCCATTCCACTATTCTATCAAGCCAGCTGCTTCAGGATGATGAATATTGCCAGCAAAATGGTGGCACTTAATCTCCAAAGGTAGGGTAGACATGGTTACCATGATGGACAACAGAGGAAAAGCAGTAATCGGAATAGTCTGACTCACAGAGACCTATGGCTTTGATTAGTTAACCCTGGGGTCCCAAGTAGCCCATCAGTAGTTGCCAGAGAGTGGAGGTGGCCAGAGAGTGACTGCTAATGCATGCAGGGTTTCTTTTGAGGGATGACAAAAATGTTTCTGGAATTAGACAGTGGAGATGGTTGAAAAACTACTTACAAAAATCCCTAAACCGTGCATTTTAAAGGGTAAATTTTATGGTATGGAATTTATGATACGTGATAAAGTAAATAAAGAAATCATTTACTATGTCTTTATTTTTTTTCAAAAAAAGATATATTTCATATAGGCTCGTTTTAGAAAATTAGAAAGTACAAATAACACAAAAAAGGAAAATGAAATCACTTGAGAATCAAAACAAAGAAATAACATGAGACATAGTTTCAACTTTGAAGGGACTTGTATTTGGGTACTCTATATCTTGATATACAAGCTAAAGGCAATATGATATAAAAAGTACTATTGGGGAATTTCCTGGCCGTCCAGTGGTTAGGACTCCATGCTTTCACTGCTGAGGGCTCAGGTTCAATCCCTGGTCCGGAAACTAAGATCCCACAAGCCGCTGGCATGGCCAAAAAATAATAATAATAAATTAAAAATTTTAAAATAGAAAAGTGTCCTTCAAGTCCACTCCCCGGCCCCTTAAAGAAAAAAAAAAAGCACTATTAAACTATGACCTGGGGGCTTCCCTGGTGGCGCCATGGTTAAGAATCTGCCTGCCCATGTGGGGGACACGAGTTCGATCCCTGGTCCAGGAGGATCCAACATGCTGCAGAGCAATTAAGCCCATGCACCACAACTACTGAGCCTGCGCTCTAGAGCCCACGAGCCACAACTACTGAGCCCATGCACCACAACTACTGAAGCCCGCACGCCTAGAGCCCATGCTCCACAACAACAGAAGCCACAGCAGTGAGAAGCCCACACACTGCAATGAAGAGTAGCCCCCACTCACCACAACTAGAGAAAGCCCACGTGCAGCAACGAAGATCCAACTCAGCCAAAAATAAATAAATAAATAAAATAAATTTATTTAAAAAAAAAAAACAAAAAAACTATGACCTGTCTACTGCAGGGATTAAGTATTTCTGGACGTTCTTTACCCAGATGGGATAAAATTGCCTGTTAGCTTCCCCCCACCACAGCCATGCATTATAATTAATGGAGAAGATGCCAACAGACAGTTGGTCCTGTCTCAGGAAGAAAAGCAGATCCACCCTCCGGCAATGGTCCATGCCGTAGGTTGGCTCTCGGTGTGGCTGCTAACCTGTAGGTGATCTGGCGGAGAAGACTGAGCCAAGAAATATCGATGAATCTAACTCTAGTCAGAGGACTCTACTAAGGCATTTTGGCCTTTTGTCATTCTTGTTACTTCATATACGGTGTTCAGCGATCCCCACTGCTTGTGTTTGCTGCTACTACCGTGCTCTGGGGGAGCTCTGAGAACAAAGAGTGAAGTTTGACAGGACCTCCTCCACCTTCCTAGGTATTCACGGCCCACCTGGCAGCTCTCCTGCTTCAAGGCACTTTAGCGAGACCTGTGGAGTATCCACCATTCTCCAGGAAATCTAATGACACCTTTCACGGATGGGGTCAAGTCAAACGTCCTGCTAGGTCACCTTAGAGACTATTGTGAAGTCTTTTTCCAATAAGAAAATGAGACGTTCTGGAGCTTCAGAGACTTCCTCTCCGGAGAAGCTGGGAAGTGATTATCTGTAATCACTTTTCTCTCTTCTCTGCGTCCTCCGCGTACTTTCTTCAGCTGGCATGAAGTCTCCTAGCAGCTACCACCACGTCTACCACGCAGGAGGCGGCCTGGAAGCCGTTCCCTATCGAGAACCTGATTACTTAATTGTGCATTTTCAATGGAGGATGCTATGCTCACGATTTTGTTTTCTGATTCACCCTGCTTTCACTTTTGCGGTACAAGAACACATCCCTTCCTCTGTTCCTCGAAACAGTGTTTTGGTTCTGATGGATCAGCTAAGTGCAAGAAGAATTAACTGGCTTTGCATCATGCCAAACTGCGTTACAAAAAACCAAGTATAATTTGTAGAGAGAGAGAAAAGAGAAGTGGTGTGGCAACACTGTGGGAGGAGGGGGAAAGGGACCAAACCTCCAGGCTTCAAAGCCCTATTTCCCAGTACTCACTTCCCACTCATTGCTTTAAATATCTATTCTTTTGTGTTTCTGCATCCTTGTAATCAGTTCTTGTCAGTAGGAATTGTATTATGAATTCACACCTTTAATTCCTAGTTCTATGGCTGGATGAGTTCATAGAACCTAAAAGAACAACCTGAATAAGGTCCTAAGAGGAGAGATGGGGGAAAAAGGGAAGTGAAAGACAACAAGGTGGTTCTCCCCGAGGAAAGGAAAACTGAACTGCTTAGCACCACCAAAGGCCTGGGAGAGGGTTGAGTATTCGATACCCTAAATAAAGTTAGCAAGTAGGGTTTGTTGGGGCCTCAGTTACACGCTGATCCCATAGAACTAACAAGGCATTATGTTCAGGGTAGGGGTACAGGCAGTCAAATCAGACCTACTCTTAGTCCAAGGGGTCCAGTGACTGGACTAGTTTGCATCAGAATCCCTGGCACAGGGCTTTTAAACTTCACACACACACACACACACACACACACACACACACACACACACACACACACACTCCAAGTGATTCTAGAATGGGTCCTGGTACAGAAGGAGAGCTAGAGTGGTTTGCAAATCTCCCTGAGTTATTCTGCTACATGACTTCATTCACGGCCCAGCCGTTTCCCTGGCTTAACCTGCGAAGCCACAGGAAACCCTCGTTTCCTTCTCACCCACAAATGCTGCTTCCCTCGACATTCCAGTTACCACAGTGAGCACGACCCACACTGGCTTAAAGAAAGACTAGGGATGCAGGCTCACATTAGTGCGTGGCTCAGGTGCAACTTGATCTAGGACTCAAACGATGTCACCACGTTTGACATGGTTCCCACTCCCTCCATTTCTGTCTCCACTTCCTTGGTCCTAGTCTGACCTCTGACCCCAGGGGGTCACAGATGGCTGCAGTAGCTCCAGCAACTACATCCTTATTCTTTCATGTCCAGCAACGGGAGAGAAAGAGTCTCTTCCCCAGAATTCTTAGTGACTGTATCATTGCACATCATTGGCTCATTTCTGAACTGATCATGGAACCGAGAGAGTGTTCTACGCTAATTAGCCAATCAGCCCTCAACCTGGGCTTTGAAGTCAATTCCATCCAAAGAACAAAGCTGGAAATAGGAGAGGTAATTTCTCACAGGAAATTCAGGATGCTTTTGTCAGAAGGAGAGATGGATGCTGAACATCGAATCACTAGTGGCCACTGCACTCCACTCCACCCTACTCCACTCTGAGTGCGCAGGTAACCAAAGTAAGCATCTCGGGAGTCGCGCAAAGCATTGCTAGATTGACCTCATCTGGTTGTTTTGTATGATGCGCCGTTCCTCTGACACATTGATCTAAGGCTGACAGAAGACAAACGTAAAGAAGGCTTGGTCCCTGACCTCGAGCAGCTTACATGTTTTCACCTTGGAAAGAAAAATGGAAAAAAATCTGGTCCAACTAACTGGATATTCCCTTTCTTGGAATTCAATTCTTAATGACCCAGCAAAGTTCTGAAAGTAAAAAAAATTGTTAAGGGGTTATTTTCTTCAACCAGGCATTTAACCTCATTCATTTCAAATCGTCCCTCTGAGATTGCCACCTGTTAAAATTATGTGAGCCACCTCCACAGGGCCACCTGATGCACTCACTTTCATTTGAGGACCTCTAGTGATGAGAGCAAAGAGCACTGAATTAGGAGGCAGAAGACCTTGATTCTACCCACTTCTCAGCCATCACTAGTGATGGGATGCTGGGTAAGTGGCTTTGTTCCCTAACTAGGAAAGGGTTTTTAAAACTTTACAACAATATTGGGAATTGTTGTTCCCAATTAAGGGAATATTGTTCCCCTGTAGTAACTAAGCTTTTGCAGTTTACATTTAAAGGAGCTACAAAAAGAAAGGACCTTCCACTTTCAGGAATATAAAGAGACTCGTCAATATATAACTAATGAGCACCCACTAGGTGCCGGCACAGTGCTGGGCTCTAAGAATAGAAAGATACAAAAGGCCCAGCTGCTGTACTGGATGAATGCCCAAGCTGGTCAGGGAGATAGACAGGTAATCAACAATTACAGTGCAATGTGCTCCATGCGAGAACTGAAATCTGCACAGGTTGCTATTCAAATTGAAAGGCTGGACATAAGTCCTGATGGTTGAGAATGAGTTTATTATGTGAACAAGGGACAGGAAAGGGGGTGGGGTCAGGTGAGCCTTTCAAGCAGAAGGAAAAGCAAGTGCAGAGGCTCACTGATGAAGTGCAGTGCATATGCTGACATTGCACTGCCTCTCCAGATCCACTTTCCATCCCTGTCTACTCTGCTCTGTGCCCTGGGACTGGCCTCTGCAGAATGCATCTTCAGGGTTCCCTTGCCTTCTGACTTCTAATTGAGTTCAGCCAAATGGGATACAGCAGGTGCACAGTGGAGGGAAGTAGGAGACAAAGTTTCCATATTCAGCCCCCCAGCTCCCTCCCCGCACAGCAGCAGGGAGGCCACAGCTCCAGCTCTCCAGGATGACCCATCTCATTCTAGGTCCTGGGAACAGCTCCCTCACATTGGCCCTTCCGGCCTAGAAGCGTAATGACCTTCCATTCTTATTCCCCTTAAACCCTGTCCACACCTTTGTAAATAGTCTAGTAAACTCTTCAGTTACCCCTTTTGTGTGTATCATCTGTTTCCTCCCAGCACCCTGATTCATAAGTGTGCGGATTATGTGGAAATCGCAGGGCTAGAACACAGCACTTACGTCTGCACGTGGTAAGAGTGATGAAGACAGAAAGTTGGCAGGAACTGGGTCTTTGAGGGCCTTGGATTGCCTGTACAGAGTGAGTGGAGACTTTATCTTGAAGGTAATGGAAAGCCATTTTCTGAATCATTAAATTACATTTAAAAAAAGTTATTTGTCATCATTATGGGTAACACATGCACTATGCACAATTCAAAAGCAGCTACTTGCATGTTACTAGGCCTTAGCTGGGACAGAGTATCTCACCTTCGTAGAGACGGAGCATGGAACAGCAAGTGACCGTGCTGCCAGAGCTGCCCATCGTGAAACAGGTTCTTTCAAAGGTGAGCAATCCATCCTAAGGGAGAAGGACCAGGCAAAGCAGCAAGGGGTAGAAGTAAGCAGCAGAGACAGAAGGCCCAGAATCTCTCTACTTCAGTTCATGTGTGTGGCTACATGAAGGAAGAGGGGAGGCTTATTACCAGCTGGAAGAGGAGGGAAACAGGCTGACCTTGGCTCATGGGTGGGTTGGCTTGTGCTATGGACTGAACTGTATCCTCCCCCAAATTCATATATTCAAGCCCTATCCCCCAGTGTGATGGCATTTAGAGATGAGGCCTTTGAGAAGTAACTAGATTTAGATGAGATCATGAGGGTAGGGCCCCCATGATGGGATCAGTGCCCTTATAAGAAGAGACATCAGAGAACTTGCCTCCTCACTCTCCACCACGTGGGAAAGGAAGAAAGCAACTGTCTGCAAGCCAGGAAAGCCTTCACCAGAGCCTGCCCATGCTGGCACCCTGACGTCAGACTCCCAGCCTCCAAAACTGTGAAAACAAGTTCCTATTGTTCAAGCTACCCAGTTTGTGGTATTTTGTTATGGCAACCTGAGTGGACTAACACAGCTTGGTATGTTGGTGTGAGTCTGCCGCTGATTTATGTCACCCCTTAGTAATGGCTCTGAAAGATAGGAAAGTCCTCCCACTGTGCAGCATTCCAGACAATGTACCCAGTCACCCACTGTATGTGGAAAAAGAAGGGACCTGAGGTAAGAATATACATGAATCCATAGGGAGTGGCCACAGCTTGGCTGGTTGGTCAGGGAACTGGAAAGAGAAAGATTAGAGTAGCAGGGTCAAAAGAGCTCAGAAAGAAACATATGGGCTTATGGGAATGAGTAAAAGTATCAATGTATCATATGCTAACACCTGACAGAGATCATCTACAATGGAAAAGGAATTAAACAACCAAGCAGACAGAATGACTGGCCACGTATCATTAGCCAGCCTCCAACATCATCTGTCCCAGTGCTGACACAATGGGCTCATGACTGACAGCCATGGTGGCAGGGATGGAGGTTCTGCCCAACAGCATGGACTTCCATTTACCAAAACTGATCTAGCTACTGCCACTGCTGAATGTCCAACCTGCCAGCATCAGAGCTAAACCCCCTGAACTGACACCATCTCTCACAGAAAATGACTGTTTTCACCCTGAAAGAGGCAGCAGTTTACGTTGACTGAGATCAACACTTATTTCGGACATAAGTTTGTCTTTCCTTCCTGCAGAGCCTTGGCCCAGAATCACCAGCCAAGGACTTGCAGAGTGTTTGATTTACTGGAGTGTTGGGATGCCACATAACATTGCCTCAGAATGAGGGATTCAGTCTCCAGAAAAGAAGGTAGAGCAATGGGAACATAACCATGGCATCCATTGGTCTTTTCACGTTGCACACCACCAGAAGCCATCAGCCTGAGCAGCAGAATGGCCTCTTAAAGACGTAGCTGAGGTGCCACTTAAGAGAAAATAAACTGAAAGGATTGAGTGCCATTCCAAATCAATGACCACTGTGTGAAGCAATGTCGCAGTTGGAAGAATACATGGGTTCAGGAGACCAAGGGTTGGAAGCAGGAGTAGCCCCACTTATCCTCACACCCCAGAACACAAGACCAACCAGAATCCCATGAAAGCTGTTTTGAAGTGGGGCAAACTTACTATAAGAAGCAAGTCAGGGACTTCCCTGGTGGTCCAGTGGTGAAGACTTCGCCCTCCAATGCAGGGGTTGTGGGTTCAGTCCCTGGTCGGGGAGTTAAGATCTCACATGCCTAGTGGCCAAAAAACCAAAACATAAAACAGAAGCAGGAGCCGCCGCCAGCAGAGGGCTGGGCGCAGCGGCCGCGGCGGGAGCAAAAAAAAAAAAAAAAAAAAAAAAAAAAAACAGAAGCAATATTGTTAACAAATTCAATAAAGACTTTAAAAATGGTCCACATCAAAAAAAAAGTTTTTTGAAAAGAAGCAAGTCAATATGAATGGTGCAAGGGTTGGCTGCAATGGGTTCTACAGCATCTGACCCAGATCTCCTCTTGGGGGCCATTCCCCCAAGCACCAGTGCACTTATTCCCCCATCTGCTAGTATCAGCCACTGGCAACTCACAGTTGTGTCCCTCACTGAACATTGTCCCCAGCCACAGGGTTATGCCTTGCTCAAGGCTATGCCCCTACCCAGAGGGCATCCCACAGCCATGACTGGTTGATGCAGGGTTACGAAGGCCGGCCGGACCTTTTGCCTCCATGTGATATAATTATGAAGGGCTTTCCCACCTCCAGGGCTCCTCAAGCGATGAGCTGAAGCCTCAGCTGCAACCATGTTGCTGGTTAGCTTCTCACTCTAACCAATCTTGTCTTCCTCAAGGGCAAGTGAGTCCCAAGACAACCCCCCGCAAATCCTTTTGCATACAACTCCTTGTCTCAGAATCTGTTTCCAAGGGAACCCAATATAAGATCTGGGGCTTCCCTGGTGGCGCAGTGGTTGAGAGTCCGCCTGCCGATGCAGGAGACGCGGGTTCGTGCTCCGGTCCGGGAAGATCCCACATGCTGGGCCCGTGAGCCATGGCCGCTGAGCCTGCGCGTCCGGAGCCTGTGCTCCGCATCGGGAGAGGCCACAACAGTGAGAGGCCCGAGTACCGCAAAAAAAAAAAAAAAAAAAAAAAAAAAAGATCTGAAACTTCCATTCATTCTAACAAAGTAAACACAGTTGAAAAGAAAACAAGGAATTATTTTAATTGTACGTTAGTACTAGGCTCAATTAGACTTTCATTTCAAATTTAGGCAACTTTGTTGTTTTTTAAAGGGAAATGTTGTGCGTAGTGACTAAAATTTTCACAGCCACCTCCACCAGTCCTTCCTTGGCATGTCAGGCACCCATTAATGTTGTTCAAGCTACCCCCAAAGATGGTATTTTGTTATGGCAGCCTACTCAAAGAAATATAGGCAGCCCAGAGACTGGCCCGAAGGGCTATGAGAAATCCCCAGCATGGAAAAGAGGGCTTGTGTTCTAGCCAGCAGGAGAGAAAAGAAGGTTGAGAGTTTGTAATCCATATGGGTTTTATTATATCAAATTCTAAGTCTACTGTTTATCACCACTAGAAAATTTATTATGTGGCTACCTCTTCCCTAGAGAGTTTTGCAGTGGCAAATGGGAGTGGGTGAGTAT